>NW_012109920.1:960744-972844 GCF_000951045.1 Mandrillus leucophaeus | reverse complement strand
TAGAAATGGTACTCTAAAGGAGGAATGATAAATTTGGTGGTTATTTTATTAAAGTTCTAAATATATTTTTTGTTGTATTAAAATAGAAAAGGTACTAGATTCATGTTATAAATTATAGTTGAGAATTTATTAGTAGAAAAACTCTTTGAAATTTACTGCATTTTATTGTTTTGATATATTGTAACTTTGATATGTTTATATCTTCTGACTTTATTTGATTAATATACATATAATTATTTAAATTATTTTTGTTTACTTATATAAATTATTTGATTTCATTTTTTAAATTCCTCTATATTACACGATGACCAAGTGTTTTAGACTCAAAGGAAAAAGTACATGGTTCCTGGTCTCACAAATATAGAGATCAGGGAAAGAGGGAAGAGAAAAATAATACAATCTGAGAAGAACTTGGATATACATACAACAATAGAATATGAGAGCTATATTCAACACAGGGAAGAGAAAAATACGTATTTTGTTGTTAGTTTGTTATTTAACTATCTTTCTTAACCAACTGAGTCAGGTTGGGATCAACAATTTGACTTATATATGGAACACTAGTGCTTCATAGTGGCTGGGTCTGACTCATGCTAGTTGCTGAGTAAATGATTATAGAACCGCTGACTTGGCAAAAAGACATCACCTAATCTGTGTTGGTGCATGTCATGATCTTGTGGCAGATGGTCTCAAAGCTAGGATGCATCATGATGAGAGCAAGTATAATGGGAATGTCACGTATTTCTATTCTGAATACAGTTACTGAGGACTTAACCAAGAAACTGGTTAAAGGTTTTTTATATATACTCTCACTTAAACTTGTGTCCTGTGAGGTAGATTCAACTCTTATCCATATTTTACAGATAAAAAAATGGAACCTTAAAATGAGTAAATGACCTACATGCTCAATGTCACCAAATTTGAACCTAAAAAACCATAATTAAAAAGAAGATCAGATGCCAGATACTGGTCTTCAAATCACAGTATTTCCTACCTTTTAGTTTCTCTTTTCTCATTTTGTAAAATACATTTTAATCATAGTCATGTTTATGGTTAGGCTTTTATTATGCTACACTTACTGGTCCTCTCAAATTAATTAAACATTTATTTATATGTTAGTAAATATATGTTAGCAAATATATATGCCATGGTAAGATGTATAACTCAAAACTTATATGATTTTAAATATTTAATCATTTGTTACACAAACCAAAATAAATTATGTTATAAACACAAACTGTTATAAATTGTGAGGTGTTTTTACATGCTATCTTCTGTGTTATAAAAAAAAGTGTATACTAGTTATCATTACACCTATATCACAGTTGAGGAAACGAAAGAAAATTAGTTGTGGCTTGCTCAATTGGAAAATGAGAAAATAACATAAGGCAACCTTAGAAAAAAATCACTTACTGTTACACTGGGAGTCATGAATAATAATAGAACCAGAGATATTAAATAGACCAGGCCCAGGAATTACAGAGTGATCTAGTTTGGATGTCCCCTCCAAATCCCGTGTTAAAATGTAATGTCCAATGTTGGAGATGGGTCCTGTTAGAAGGTGATTGACTCATGGGGGTGAATTTCTTATGAATGGTTTAGCACCATCCTCTTTGTCCTGTCCTTGAGACAGTGAGTGAGTTAGTCATGAGATCTGGTTGTTTAAAGTGTGTGACACTTCTCCCACACCATTTTCTCCTGCTCTCTCCATGTCCTATGCCTGATCCCCCTTTGCCTTCCACCATGATTGTAAGTTTCCTTAGGCACTCGAGTAGATTCCAGCACTGTGCTTCCTGTAAAGGCTGCAGAACAGCAATCCAACTAAACCTCTTTTCTTTATAAATTACTCTATCTCAGGTATTTCTTTATAGCATCACAAGAACAACCTAACACACAGAGCTACCAAGAAGATAGATAGGTAGATAGATAGATGATAGATAGATAGATAGATAGATAGATAGATAGATAGATAGATAGATAGATAGATAGAGGCTCATGCATAAGTATGTATCTCCATATAGACAGACAGATAGATACAGAAGCTACATTTCTCACTAAAATTTTGATGACAATTTGCTTAAGGTTTTCCTTTATTTGGGTAGTTTTTTCTGCCTTTGGATTCCTATTTGGGTAAACATCCTTACCTTCTTCAATGCGTGTATTTTAGTTCCTACTTACCATGTGCTAAGCCCATGGTAAGTAAGTGCCATTGCTCTCTGGTAAATCTCATTTCAAATGCCCAAATTTGACTGTCTCAGGATTAGATCAGATGCATTCCTCATTCAGTCATTCAGTCATCAGATAATAAAGGCATGAAAGGCACGCAGTATGAAGAGTGATGCTGAAGAAACACTTCCCTATGTGGACAGCACCATTCCCAGAAAATAGGACTAAGTTTTCATGATATTACATCTCTTTATTGTTCAGTGTACGCATTCTCATTTCCCAAATATGCAATTCCAATAATAAAATATTTTATCAAAATATCACTATCACAAGTCAAATGTCAGGAGCATTCCTTCCACTTTTGGGAGGGAATACAAAATCTGATCAAGCTATTACATTCATGGGCCATAACAGGAAGCCACTCCTCTTTGTCTGTTATGCTAAGGTGAATTCCATATTTCCACTGGTGTAATCTAACTTTTATACAAGTATGACATTTTTATTCTGCTGAATATGGACCTTTCCCAATAATCACAAAATAATCATTAAACAATACCCTAAATTTAGCTTCTGTTCAGAATCAAAAGTATGTAGAGAAAAAAAATATATAGTAGGTTGGTCAATGGTGCAAGACCTAATATTTCCAGTTTAAATGGATAACAATGTGCATGATGACATCGAGTATCCAGACCAATCATTTGAATCCCTTGGACTGCCACCCTGGCTGCATAATATGTTTCTCATTTTGATAATTTCTTTGGCCCGGGAATTTTAAAGGTTTCCTATAAGAAAGGAATTAGTAATGAATTCTGTGTGTTTGTGAATGTGTGAGAGAGTGATGTGTAAGGTGGGAGGTAACTAGCGTTTTGCCGTGAATCAGAAGTCAGAATGCAGAGTTTTGTTGTCTATAACACTATTTTGCTTTCTTTTTCTCCTTCTTCTTCTTTTTTTTTTTTTTTTTTTTTTACCCCATTTGGAGCTTACTAAAATTGTAATTTTTTACAAGTAAATTTTCTTTGGAAGGAAGGAACAATTTGCCAAAAACCAATAGAGTTTCAATCACATACAGAAACTCACTTATTGTTCATCTACCTAATTTCCAAGTTGCTAGAATACAGACTCTGATTGTCTTAGCTCAGGTCAGTCACCCATCCCTTTTTCCATGAGCCATTGTCAGAAACACAGACCAAGCATCAGCAATGTCTATGCTAAGAACCCACCCTGTGAATGCATTGGACCCTTCCCAGTGAAGAATAGATGGACACAAATTTCTGTGTATAAATACACTCAAAATTCCAATGCTCTTTCCACTATATCAGTATAATTATTGATTAAATGTGCAAGTGAAAGATGTAACTCTGTTCATTTTCAATGAAGAATTAGCAAGAAAACTGCAATTCTTTATTCGATATTACCATTTTCCATTTTTCTCACAAACAAAAATGTAACATTGGGGAAGATATTGAACACTCTGAAATGCTACTGAGAGTCTAACGGGGACTTTCAATATTCTTTTTGGAATCAAAGGATAAATGAAGGAAGGAAAGTGATGGGGATGCTGACAATAGGACTGAATTAGACAGAAATTATGGCTGCTTGGGGACAACCTAGAAGAAAAACTATGGTAGAAGATCCTGAGAAAATGATCAAAAATATCAGTGTGATGTATTCTTAGTCCTTAGAACTTTTAAAGTTCAATCCTCATTGTAAGCATAACTATTTATCTTCTTTCTGACTCTTTTATCCATTATCTCCTCTCCTCTATATTTTCTCTCTTGTCAAAAAAGTACTTTTGTTTATTGACAATATAGAGTTTTAAACTACCTGAAACCAAAGTGTCTATTGTGGAAAGTTTTATGTCTGACAGCTATATTTTAGCCAATAAAAGAACAATAAAATAATGGCTTCACTCCTTCTTTGTTTTTCTTCGAAGGCAATGAACACTACAAATAGGGCAATAACCTAGCACAATCTCCATTATTTCATGCATTCACTTTGTGCTACATTTCACTAACCTTTGGCCATCTTTACGTTTTACCCTCTACATCTAAATATGCAAATGGCTACATATCAAGAAAACAATATTAATTATATGTAATTACCTACTTAACAAACGATGGTGAAATAATAAATGAAATTTTAAGACCAGTAAAAATAATGAAAACATTCTACAGATACTAATAAGAAAAAAGAAATTCAAGATATGCTAACTGATGATAAAAAATACAGTATGTTATAATTTTTGTATACATATATTTATACTGTGTGCATATATGAATATATTCTATAGATATTATTTACATATATAAACATATTAAAGTATACATTATATTTAAACAGTGTTTACCTCTGAGTGATAAGATCACAAGAGACTTCTGTAAACCTGTGTTATATGTGATTTTCTTTTCTGAGTATATATGTACATAAACCCTTATACTGTTGTAATTATTCTACTATCAGTGGATTGTACATTTTTAATCCATTAAATATTCTTTTAAATCTAGTTTTTGAAAGAACTATGCAATCATATCTACAAAATACTTTGATAAAAATATAGATTTATTGGGAAATAAAAATACATATTAATAAAAAGGTAGATATTTTACTGTTTTAAAATTTTTATTGTACTTCCATGCTCAGGCTTCAGTATTACAGAATCACGTATGGAAATATTTGGATGAAATTCTAAAAATATAATTACATAATTAATTTATTGACATATTCTGAACTGTAATATAAAATGTTTCAAAAGATATAAATAAAATACAACTGTGGGCATATCAAATAATTATAAAAATCACCTTTATGTGAGTTTTGTTCCATTAATATTCTGACTTATCCTTCCATAATAATAAACACTGCTCATTTCCCTCAATGAGAACATTAAAATTTCACCTATTACCCTGTTACTTGGGAAGATAGACTATGTCATTTGCTATAACACTGGTGATTTATCTAGTCTGGCATTCTCTGTTCTAAGAATACATTTTGAAGATCATTCTTCCCTCTGTGCTTATGAAGACAACATAGTTTAGAATTTACAAAAGGGTAGAAATGTATCTTAAGCAAGAGTATGCCAATTGCATGTGACATTTATCCTCTCAAGCCAGATGGCAGTAGGATGGAATTTGGGTCCTTCTTTTTCTTCTGTATATTATTCAAAGATTAATTAAAT
The DNA here is from genome assembly GCF_000951045.1 of Mandrillus leucophaeus. Taxonomy (NCBI): domain Eukaryota; kingdom Metazoa; phylum Chordata; class Mammalia; order Primates; family Cercopithecidae; genus Mandrillus; species Mandrillus leucophaeus. The sequence continues at coordinate 967,503 of NW_012109920.1, read as the reverse complement.
GTTCAAATTGTAAAACCAACAACAAACCTAAATAATTCCATTACGTATTTAGCTAACTCTGTCAATAAATGAAAGAACAGCGTCTAGTCACTATTATTAGTTCATTACATGAATATTTGGTTGATGGTTTTAGTAGCATTGATGATCAGAACTAGAATATAAATATATAATGCTCACAAGAAAATTTCCAATGAATTGTTATAGAAAACTTATATTATTTCACTAAGGAGCTTCAGATCTGCTAATCAGTTCCCTACCTTTCTGCCCCTTTCCTGAAAAAAAAGCTCAGAAAAAAAGACTGGCTTTTTTTGTTTTTTTTGTTTGTTTGTTTGTTTGTTTTCCGTCTGTATGTTTTGAAGTGTTCCAGCAAAAATGTGACTTTAACTGTACAGGCAGTCCTGACCTTCTAGCAATGTCATTAAAAATTGAGAGACATAGAGAAGATATAGAAGATGGCATCCTCAAACTTAAATTGGCCCAGAATATATTTCAGATTTAGTATCACTTATCCAAAATGCTTGAACCAAAAAGTGTTTCAGATTTCCGATTTTTTTTCCAGATTTCTGAATATTTGCATTACACCAGGCTGGCTGAGCATCCCATTTTTGAAAATCTAAAATCTGAAGTACTCCAATAAGCATTTCCTTTGGGCATTATATCAGTGCACAAAACGTTTTAAATTTTGGAGCATTTCAGATTTAGGATTTTTAGATTTGAAATGCTAAACTTGTAAAACGAGTGTGACATAGGTAGGCCCTTCACGCAACTTCCGTAACAGATGTATATTTTTGCCATAATTATTTACATAACTCAAATTATTGGTTACCACAAAATACATGCTCATCGGAAAAATACTGGTCCAATTTGCTTTTCAAGCATGTTTATTTAATTATAGTATAATGAAAACAAATCTTCAGAGCTAGTTGGCATTAGCATTAATTTATTTGGACTTTCGGGGAAAACAGAGGACACTTGAAACCTAAATGGCCTTTTGGATGCCAAAGGAAAAAAAAAAAAAACATGAATTTGTTGAGAGTAGATCAAGTTCTAACAATGCTAACCTTTAACATTGAGTCTACTGTGAGATCTGGAATGAGAGAACCGCTTCAAGAGAATAACATTAATTCTAGAAAATGAGAAATATACACTTGGGAAAGATAAATGAAAGGTACTTGAAGCAGAATATTATCTAGTTTTCTTCACTGGAGAGATTCTCAAGTAAATTGGAGAACCTTCTACCTATGGTTCTCTGTACATAGACAACTCAGCATTTTAGATTGGATAGCTGGTACAGGTCTTATTCCTTTGAGGAGGTAAATTAAATATTGGTATATTATAGAAATAAAAATTCCATTTAAATTTATTTTAAATGTTCTATCAATTTTTGGAGTTATGACCCCGAATATTTCACTCTTATTACTTAATTGAATCTATTTTGATCATTCACATGTTAGGCCATTGTAAGGCAATAACATAGGGTACACGTATGTCTCTGCTAAACCTAGACTTTTTCATGTGATAAGGAGTATATTTTTGCTTTCTCCACTCCTCTACCCAATATAAAGTGTCTGTACCATTCACCTTATCCTCCACACCTCTGCTCCCTTTGAAACTCCCGCATTTAGCCCTTAACATCTTTCCTTACTGACAATGTTAGCTTCTTAAGATGAGGTTTTCAAGCACATCTCAAATGAAATAATAGACTCCTCTTTTGCTTAGTACTCATTCTAATAAGAAAGGGTAGAGGAAGGTGTTCAGTGATAAGAAAACCTCCTCAAATTTATTCATTACTAAATAATTTTACATCAGCCTATCATACTTGGATTGTGAATTTGCATGTCTTTGAAATTCCAACAAGTCATAGGTCTATGACAGAATATGCTTGAAATAGCCCTAATTCCAATAGATCTCGATGTCTTCTATAACCTCTGATTAGATGCTTTGAAGATTATGAGCAAGACAGGAAATAGAGGATGATAAACATTAAAGAATGAATTTAATTTTAAAAGTATTAAGGTTGAGCTGTTTATGAGACATCTGTGTAGATGGAGTCCCATAAATACTTATAGAAATGCAGTTAGAGCACAGAAGAGAGCAAATAGCAAGTAAAACACAAAGCAGAACTACCAGCCTAAAGATTATGTCTCAAGATAGAAGATTTACTTGATTACCTAAAGCTCACATTATATATGTCTTTATCTAAGAAGCCATTAAATAACTTTCCTCTTCCTTATTCAAGTTATGAATAAATTGAGAAGTAAAATAGCAGATTCTGCAGATAAAACACCAAGAGATCATTTCTATGACTGGTAAAGCTAGACCAGAAGACACAGTTTGATAAATTTCAAATGAGCCTGAGATCTCCCTAATCATACTAACAGTCTACACAGGATACCCCATTAATGGGAAATGCAGAGTCTGCAAAAAAAAAACAATTCAGTGTTTTCTTTTGATTTAGTTGAAGGAAGGAGAAAATAATTGATTGAATTTCCTATGCCCAGGTGTGTTTCTGAATTACCTGTTTTCAGAAATGTGAGTCAAGGGCTATTATCCCTTCTCCCAACATGGTAGTTAATTCCTTCCTATGAGTTGGAGAAATTGATGGCGTAATAAACAAAGGAAGAAACAGAATATTATTTTAGACAGTGTGGATTTTCATGCTAGAGATCTCTGTACAAGTCAGAAGACTGAATTAATTAAATTTACTCCAAAATTACATATTACTCAAGATTGAAAATTCACCCAGAATTATTCCCTCCTCAAATTATTACTGTCCATTATGGCCTATAATGACCTTCTGCAAGTAAGACCAAAGGACATCATCATCATCAGTTTTGCAAAAATGTCATTCATATAGTCATGCTGTATATCGAGACACCTCATGGAGATAAAAATGTCCAAAACCAAAACAGGTTAAAGTTCAAAGTGTTAAATGACAAATAATTAAAATCTGATGCACTTGTCTGTTAATAATCCAAAAAAGGATACCCCATTTTATAAGATGTGATTATTATCCATTGCATGCCGGTATCAAAACATCTCATGTACCCTATAAATATACACACCTACTATGTACCCACATAAATTAAAATTTAAGGCAATTCAACAAAATTGCTCGTAGAGATTAGCTTTAGTTAAAGAGCTTTCCAAGATTAGAAAGAGTTAAGGGTCATTCAGTCACTTTAGGATTTAGTGTTTCTTACCCAAAAGTTCTACTTCTTTTAGGAGCTCAAAAATTTAATAAATTTATTATTCTCACTTTAAATAGTCCAAAAATTGATAGAATATATACCATTTCATATTAGCTCTTTATTACTGTTACAACTATTATTATTATTACTATTATTATACTTAAATTCTGGGAAACATGTGCAGAACGTGCAGGTTTGTTACATAGGTATACATGTGCCACGGTGGTTTGCTGCACCCATCAATCCATCGTCTACATTAGGTATTTCTCCTAATGCTATCCCTCCCGCAACCGGCCCCTCCACCCTGACAGGCCCCAGTGTGTGATGTTCCCCTCCCTGTGTCCATGTGTTCTCATTGTTTAACTCACACTTATGAGTGAGAACATGTGATGTTTGGTTTTCTGTTCTTGTGTTAGTTTGCTGAGAATAATGGTTTCAGCTTCATCCATGTCCCTGTAAAGGACATGAACTCATTCCTTTTTACGGCTGCATAGTCTTCCATGGTGTCTATGTGCCACATTTTCTTTATCCAGTCTATCATTGATGGGCATTTGGGTTGGTTCCATGTCTTTACTATTGTGAACAGTGCTTCAAAAAACATATGCATGCATGTGTCTTTATAGTAGAATGATTTATAATCCTTTGGGTATATGCCCAATCATGGGATTGCTGGGTCAAATGGTATTTCTGGTTCTAGATGCTTAAGGAATTGCCACACTGTCTTCAACAATGGTTGAACTAATTTACACTCCCACCAATAGTGTAAAAGTATTCCTATTTCTACATCATTTAAATTAGCCTCTAAATCACTTACCAGGTTAACTTATAGTCTCAGAACACGGTGTTACAAAAGACCAATTTCTTTTTATTTCTCCTCAAAAACTGGCTGAATTATTGCTTTTCTGTAATTTACCAAAAGCAATCAACACAACCAATACATCTCATTAAGGTTCGGTTTTTGTTTTTGTTTTTGTTTTTGAGATGGAGTCTTACTCTGTTGCCCAGGCTGGAGTACAATTGCATGATCTCGACTCACTGCAACCTCTGCTTCCTGGGTTCAAGCGATTCTCCTGCCTCAGCTTCCTGAGTATCTGGAATTACAGGCACACACCATCACACCCAGCTAATTTTTTGTATTTTTAATAGAGAAGAGTTTCACCACATTGGCCAGGCTGGTTTTGAACTCCTGACCTTGTGTCCACCTGCCTTGGCCTCCCAAAGTGCTGGGATTACAGGCATGAACCACTACTCCAGGCCACTAAAGTTCAGTTTTACCACTTCCCCCAGAACTTCTAGTTTAGCAGACATGTGGTATGTGTACCTAGTTATTACAGGTAATAATTTTAACAAATGTTTTGCCTCCCACTGTCAACATTTCATTTTTAGTTATGTTAGAAACCTGCTTTTAGTTGAAATTTATGTTAATTAGTCCATGCATTAAGAATAGCATCAAAAACTGGTATATTTAGTTGAAGAAGCATCTTGAAGATTAGATGAAATGATATTTGGGAAATCCGTGTTTCTCGATTTTTTATTTGTATATTTTGAAACAATGTGATTAAAATCTACAAATTTGCTATCACTATATCTTTCTGTTAAGATGAAAGTTCTATTATGAAACTAATGACTCACTGTATCTCTAATAATGCTTTTTACCAACATCTGCTTTTTATCATTAAGTTCTCCAGCATTCTTTGGTTAGTATTAGTATTTCCTTGGTGTATTTTATTTTTTACTTATTGTTATTTGACTCTGTGTGTTCTTATAATTTTAGTAGCTTTGCTATAAGCAAAAGAAAAACTTAATTTTTGAGTTCACCTGGCATAGTTGTCTTTTATCTCAAGAATTTAGTACATTTATATAGATTTTCAAGTCTATGAAATTTATGTTTTCTGATTTTCAAGATCTTCCTATGCGTCTGTTTTCATTGTAGATCCACATAACAAGCCTCAAGAGGAGTTAATCTTAGCTTAAATTGTAATTAAAAAGAGAAAGAACTGAGAAAATAGAATGGAACAAAACAAACAAGCAAAAAAACAAACAGCATCTGACTTTTTACTGAGAACTGGCATTACTCTAATGGAGAAGAGATAGTGTTATCTTGTAAACATAAACAATTTCAAAGACTATCAACATTGTATAAAGTCACTTGGTAAGTATGATGAAGTATGACCTGATAATAATATCTGAGCACAAAGGAGAACTGAAAAGGGCAACTGCAGATCCACTAACAGCAAGTTTTTATTTCCTTTGGAACTCAGTACTTGCCTAAGTATAACCCTTGTTCCTGTAACTTTAAAAGCTTAGTGCTTTTTGCCCAGTGAATCACTTGTTTTCAATAATAACCTCCTTCCACTATTTATCAGCTAAATTTTGGTGATGAAACTGTCATGATATTATTACTTTTACTTTTTTTACCATCTGTTAGATGGATCAAAAAGTTCATTCTTTGCTAATTTATTCATTAATTTTGAATTTTTTACATTCTACACTTTTAATGATTCCTCCAGAAATTGAATATGCATATATGTAAAAGCCTAAATTTGATGTATATTTTATTCTATGGTTAGCATTTTACTAAATTTACACCATTATTATCTAGCATTTTAAGGCTGTTTTATTTTATTGTTTTTTAAGACTATTTTGATTAACCCTCTTATTTAGATATTTATCACTTTTATAGATCTAATAATTACTTAGACATACCTATAATTTTCATTTTCTTGAATATATACTACATCTCAGAAATTATTTGAAAATATTTTTATTATTTGTGAATCATATATTTAGATATATTTTAAATGAGTATTTATTGGTAGCAAACTTAGATTTTCATTAATTTGAAAATATCTTACCTCTACTTTTGTTTCTGTTTAGTCAGCCAATAAACTACAGATTGAATATGTTTTTTTCTAATGGATTATTATTATTATTTTTTAATTATACTCGAAGTTCTAGGGTATATGTGGACAATGTGCAGGTTTGTTACATATGTATACATGCGCCATGTTGGTGTGCTGTACCCATTAACTCGTCATTTACATTAGGTGTATCTCCTAATGCTATCCCTGTCCGTCCCCCACCACATGACAGACCCGGTGTGTGGTGTTCCCCTTCCTGTGTCCAAGTGTTCTCATTGTTCAATTACCACCTATGAGTGAGAACATGCGGTGTTTGGTTTTTTGTCCTGGCGATAGTTTGCTCAGAATGATGATTTCTAGCTTCATGCATGTCCCTTCAAAGGACATGAACTCATCTTTTTTATGACTGCAGTATTTCATGGTATATATGTGCCACATTTTCTTAATTCAGTCTATCATTGATGGACATTTGGAATGGTTCCAAGTCTTTGCTATTGTGAATAGTGCCACGATAAACATACGTGTGCATGTGTCTTTATAGCAGCATGATTTATAAGCCTTTGGGTATATACCCAGAAATGGGATGGCTGGGTCAAATGGTATTTCTAGTTCTAGATCCTTGAGGAATCACCACACTGTCTTCCACAGTGGGTGAACTAGTTTACAGTCTCACCAACAGTGTAAAAGTGTTCCTATTTCTCCACATC
>NW_012109920.1:957444-960361 GCF_000951045.1 Mandrillus leucophaeus | reverse complement strand
CTGGCTGACCTTAACATTTTTTCCCTCATTTCAACTTTGGTGAATCTGACAATTACGTGTCTCGGAGTTGCTCTTCTCAAGGAGTATCTTTGTGGCGTTCTCTGTATTTCCTGAATTTGAATGTTGGCCTGCCTTGCTAGGTTGTGGAACTTCTCCTGGATAATATCCTGCAAAGTATTTTCCAACTTGGTTCCATTCTCCCCATCACTTTCAGATATACCAATCGGATGTAGATTTGGTCTTTTCACATAGTCCCATATTTCTTGGAGGTTTTGTTCGTTTCTTTTTACTCTTTTTTTCTCTAAACTTCTCATCTCGCTTCATTTCATTCATTTGATCTTCAATCACTGATACCCTTTCTTCCAGTTGATTGAATCGGTTACTGAAGCTTGTGCGTTTGTCACATAGTTCTCATGCCATGGTTTTCACCTCCATCAGGTCATTTAAGGACTTCTCTACACTGGTTATTCTAGTTAGCCATTCGTCTAATCTTTTTTCAAGGTTTTAGCTTCTTTGCAATGGGTTTGAACTTCCTCCTTTAGCTCAGATAAGTTTGATCGTCTGAAGCGTTCTTTCAACTCATCAAAGTCATTCTCCATCCAGCTTTGTTCCATTGCTGGTGAGGAGCTGCGTTCCTTTGGAGGGGGAGAGGCACTCTGATTTTTAGAATTTTCAGTTTTTCTGCTCTGTTTTTTCTCATCTTTGTGGTTTTATCTACCTTTGGTCTTGGTGATGGTGAGGTACAGATGGGGTTTTGGTGTGGATGTCCTTTCTGTTTATTAGTTTTCCTTCTAACAGTCAGGACCCTCATCTGCAGGTCTGTTGGAGTTTGCTGGAGGTCCACTCCAGACCCTGTTTGCCTGGGTATCAGCAGCAGAGTCTGCAAAACAGTGACTATTTATTATGTTATTGCAGAACAGCAAATGTTGTTGCCTGATGGTTCCTCTGGAAGCTTCGTCTCAGAGGGGTACTCAGCCATGTGAGGTCAGTCTGCCCCTACTGGAGGGTGTGCCCCAGTTAGGCCACTCAGGGATCAGGGACCCACTTGAGGAGGCAGTCTGTCCATTCTCAGATCTCAAAGTCTGTGCTGGGAGAACCACTACTCTCTTCAAAGCTGTCAGACAGGGACATTTAAGTCTGCAGAGGTTTCTGCTGTTTTTTGTTTGGCTATGCCCTGTCCCCAGAGGTGGAGTCTACAGAGACAGGCAGGACTCCTTGAGCTGCGGTGGGCTCCACCCAGTTTGAGCCTCCCACCACTTTGTTTACCTACTCAAGCCTCAGCAATGGCAGGCACCCCTCCCCCAGCCTCGCTGCAGCCTTGCAGTTTGATCTCAGACTGCTGTGCTAGCAATGAGTGAGGCTCTGTGGGCATGGGACCCTCCAAGTCAGGTATGGGATATAATCTCCTGGTGTGCCATTTGCTAAGATCATTGGAAAAGCACAGTATTTGGGTGGGAGTGACCTGATTTTCCAGGTGCCATCTGTCACAGCTTCCCTTGGCTAGGAAAGGGAATTCCCTGACCACTTATGCTTCCCAGGTGAGGTGATGCCTCGCCCTGCTTTGGCTCACACTCAGTGGGCTGCACCCCTGTCCTGCACCCACTGTCCGAGAAGCCTCAGTGAGATGAACCTGGTACCTCAGTTGGAAATTCAGAAATCACCTGTCTTCTGCATCACTCATGCTGGGAGCTGTAGACTGGAGCTATTCCAATTCAGCCATCTTGGAACCGCTCTCCTCTAATAGATTATTTATTAAGCATTTCTGGCTTTTGTTGTGGTTGTGAATTACCTATTAACATAATTGGTATTTCCTTCCAGGCACTCTGTTATTTCTTTCTTATATGACCTGCTAGTTGTATTAGCTGTTCAGCCAATATAGAGATATATCTAGGAGTTGATATTTTTACTCTGCTTCTTTTTGTATTTTCTGGATATTAGGATTTATCCTGTTCACCATTTGAGTCAAATTCTCAGGTAGTATCTTTTCAAATTTTATGTTTTACCCATTCTCTTTATTTTTACATTATAGAATACCAGTTAAATATATGTTAAAATTTTACACTTTATTTACCATGGCCCTTACTCTTCTAATACATTTTTGCTTTTTGTTCGTTGTTTCTAATGCCCTATTTTCTAGTTAACAGTTTTTTCAAAAGTATCTATTCTATTCTTTAAACATTCTTAAATACCTCATTCATTTATAGAAGTACTTTCTAATTCTTTCTAAACTTACACATCAAATTTGATACTCTTTTATAATTTCACCAAAGTTTTAAAATCCTCTGACTAGCACGATTAAACTTTGTGCTTGACATAACTTGAGTAGGACAGTTGAGCCTTGGAATTTGTGTGAACTTGCCACATCATAATTTGTTTGGTCCATCTCAGACACAGACTTCAGTCCCCTGTGCCTAATCACACTCTTTTCTGTGATTCCATATTTAACATAGCTTTTATGTTTCAAGGAGCCCCCTAGATAGTCCTCAGCATCTCCCTTACTCTTTTCACAACCATCTTTTCATGGTCTCAACTCATACAAGCTCAGCCCACACCCACCCATTTCCTGAGACATTTCTGGCTAAGTCTATAAACCCTGAGACATTTCTGGCTGAGGCTATAAATGCCTCATTATGACATGAGTTTTCCTTTCCCTACTGAAATAGTTTTTCAGATAAGATTTTTCTTTAAGCCCCGATTTGCTTTAATTTGACATATCCTTAAATCTTAATATATATAACAAAAATATAACATAGAATCCGTTTCTGATATTCTTCCAATATTTTAATGTTGCATTCATTTTCTAACAGAGTGGGTGATCATTAATGATGGATTTTTTCCCAGGTATTTTGTAATTTTTAATAATGAATACTATTTTTCTTGTAATGACAGTTTAAAGAATCATTTAAGAGTCATGTTT
>NW_012109920.1:955400-957394 GCF_000951045.1 Mandrillus leucophaeus | reverse complement strand
TTACATTATAGAATACCAGTTAAATATATGTTAAAATTTTACACTTTATTTACCATGGCCCTTACTCTTCTAATACATTTTTGCTTTTTGTTCGTTGTTTCTAATGCCCTATTTTCTAGTTAACAGTTTTTTCAAAAGTATCTATTCTATTCTTTAAACATTCTTAAATACCTCATTCATTTATAGAAGTACTTTCTAATTCTTTCTAAACTTACACATCAAATTTGATACTCTTTTATAATTTCACCAAAGTTTTAAAATCCTCTGACTAGCACGATTAAACTTTGTGCTTGACATAACTTGAGTAGGACAGTTGAGCCTTGGAATTTGTGTGAACTTGCCACATCATAATTTGTTTGGTCCATCTCAGACACAGACTTCAGTCCCCTGTGCCTAATCACACTCTTTTCTGTGATTCCATATTTAACATAGCTTTTATGTTTCAAGGAGCCCCCTAGATAGTCCTCAGCATCTCCCTTACTCTTTTCACAACCATCTTTTCATGGTCTCAACTCATACAAGCTCAGCCCACACCCACCCATTTCCTGAGACATTTCTGGCTAAGTCTATAAACCCTGAGACATTTCTGGCTGAGGCTATAAATGCCTCATTATGACATGAGTTTTCCTTTCCCTACTGAAATAGTTTTTCAGATAAGATTTTTCTTTAAGCCCCGATTTGCTTTAATTTGACATATCCTTAAATCTTAATATATATAACAAAAATATAACATAGAATCCGTTTCTGATATTCTTCCAATATTTTAATGTTGCATTCATTTTCTAACAGAGTGGGTGATCATTAATGATGGATTTTTTCCCAGGTATTTTGTAATTTTTAATAATGAATACTATTTTTCTTGTAATGACAGTTTAAAGAATCATTTAAGAGTCATGTTTGTGTATGAAAGTAAATGGAGGGTGTTTGTCTGCTTCTGCCTGGTGTCTGCTCTAACAAATTAAGAGTTTAAACTATTTATAACTTTGTGAACTGGGATATCTCAGGTCGTACAGAAAGTATGAATTTTGGCTTTCAAACTTTACATAAATGAGGAATTGTGATTATGAATTCTCCAGGAAAACTTCAGTATATATTCTCATAAGCTCTGTTCCACAAGGAGCAAAAATTCAAAAGTGCAGCTACTGTTTTCCACAGTTCTGCAGGATTTTTCAGAATTTGTGTCCCATTGAGAACATGGCCTAAATGAAGGTCCTGATTTTAGGTCAGAGAAACCAGATGACTCTCCATACTGCTCAAAATTGTTCCCATCACCCAGATGGGGATAAATAAGAGCTAGCTTCCACTTAACCTACTATTGGCAGCCACCATGTGGTAGGATCTCTGCAATCTGCCTTTCATTGTTTACCTCAGCCTACTAGAAGAACAGACAGGCTATAACATTATTTTAAAGAATATTTTAAACATGTCTACTACTTACTAGGGAGGGGTGATGTTTCTACTTTTACTTAGATGCCAAAGTCCAGAATTGACTGTGATAGGGAAGCTTTTTTCCTATAGCTGTTTGATGTTTTACCTGTTTTAAACCTATTACTACTGTTCTGCATTTAAGTAAGATGCTATAATTTTTATGGCTAATGGTTATAGCAAAAGAGTTCAAAAATACATTAAAAATCAATCAAAAATATCTTCTTAAGCTATCAAAAAATCTTTATAATAATAGAGATATACTTTATAAATGTACAAACCTTGCTTTGTGTTTTGGTTTTCTGATATACATTCAGATAAAAATGATTTTAATAGCATGCTTCTTAGAAAAATTTTTGAAAATAGGTTGGAAAAATCAGTGGGTAGAATTTGGTTATATTTAATATAGTATGATTTACTCCTGTTATATTTAAAACATTAGTTCTATATTTTACATATATAATTACCTAGTTTAGCTTTGTTGAATTTTCTGCACAGAATCATGTTTCATAACATGTTACATTCAGCAGAGCCTTTATAAATTGCAATACTATCAGCTACTAAAGTTT
>NW_012109920.1:871675-954070 GCF_000951045.1 Mandrillus leucophaeus | reverse complement strand
AACTCCTAAATTCAACTCCTGGCCTCCCAAAGTGCTGGAATTACAGGTGTAAGCCATTGCAACTGGTCTCTTTGGTCTACTTTGGCACTTATTAAGATCTAAAATTTGGTACTTTTGCTTAATGTTTCTTGTTTATTTTGTCTGCATTATTAGAATATAAGCTACATCAAAGCGGGGTTTTTCTTTTCCTCTATTTTAGAATCTATCACCTTTTTAGTACTGAGAAGAGTGCCTGAGGCATAAATGATTTCAAAAATACTTGGTTAATTGAATAAATGAGTCAGTGAATTTGATTGATAGATTGCCTCTTTATAGACTGAGAATAACTGCCCATAGAAATTTTGAAGAATATGCTTCACTATTTCTTTACTTTTAGTATTGGTAGGAAGTGGTACAACCTGCTTCTTTTATCCCTACTCTGACTGACCCTAGGGATTTCTTCCAAAACTTGGATGAGTTTAGAGTTTTGTTCTAATGTCGTCCCGTTTTCCATTAGTGTAGGTTTTTTTTGTTGTTGTTTATTCATTTGCTTGATGCTTAGTGGTGGGTAATTTTATTCAGAAACACATGTCTTTGAATTGCAGTAATAAAACTAAATTCCTTGAAAATACCTTCTCTATCATGTTCTCTACTCCCTCTTTCTGGACTTCTTATTCATGACATGATATAACTCCTGCACCTGTTCCCTAATTTTCTTGTCTCTCCACTTTTCAATTTCTTTGTAGTTTTGTCCTCTAGTCTGCCATATATTCTCAACTTTATGTGCCAACCATTATATTCATTTTTTTCATTATGCTGATCATGTTTCACTTTCAAAGACATCTTTGAGTGTTTGCTGAATGTTTTACTCTACAGAGCCTTTGCTATCCCTCCCTTTTGAGGATATTAAGTATTTTTAAGCTTTTTTTCTGCTTCATATATCATGTTTCCTCAGCGTTCTTTCCTTGTGTTAATTGTTCTTCCTTCTTAGAGGCTTTTTTTCAATTGGCCAGTGATTCCTGGTTCTCTGCCCATAGTTGCAAAGAGAGAACTCTAAAATTGCCTAGAGACTTCCTGTGAGCGTAGGCAGGACTTAAATGGGAACACTTCTAAAGACTAATCTCCCTGGACCCTGACTAAAAATAGCTGTGATTCATTATCTCTGGTTAATTTTGTTAGGGTCCGCGAGTTTCCTAAACAAAGGAATGAACACACAAGACAACACAAGACAAGACAAACATGGCGGCTGCCCCGAATGGCGCGCTCTGCTTTATTTTATACAGTCGTTTGTGGAATGTTACCAAGTCACAAGACACATTGTTGTTTTTCTGACCCTTCCCTGACTTCCTTTGCAAGAGCAGGACTTATGGGGAACTCCCTGCTTCGTTTGCGAGAGCAGGACTTATGGGGAACACCCTGTTTGTGAGCACGTAGTCCTCTACAAATTTCCTAAAGAGAATTCCTCCATTGACCTTCCTGTGGATGAAGACTTGGGTGTCTAGTACTGGGAGGAACTGAGCGCACAAATGCTTGGCCCCATCAAATTTCAGTGTGTAACTCTTTACTAATTTCTCTGTTTTCAGCCTGGATTACTGCCATCAGCAGTGTTTAGTGCCTTCAACAGGACACCTGCTGTTCAAATTCTCCAGAGAATAAACCTCTAACCTAGATGCATCAAGCAAGGAAGTTTTAATTCCACATATGTCCACATTTTCAAGACTGTTGGTGGCAGAAATTCCTGTGAATTTCTGGGATACTGCAATGCAGACTTTTTCCCTGCCAGCTTAAGTCTCAGCTTTCTCAGATCTGATAAATGAATTACCATTTGTGCATTTATCACCAGCTTGCAGGATTTTGTTTATGACACCTTTTTCTCTTGTTTTTTTGACCTTGTGAATTTTGCCCCCTCTCCCTCAACTCACTGTTTTAATATCTCCTTTATCTTACATTATTGGAATTTTAGGAAAGATCAAATTAAAACTTTGTACGTATCTGCAATTTTAAGTTACATCTAACCCTTGCCACTTTTTTTATTTATAAGCAAGAAAATAATTATTTCCTGCCCTGAATTCTAAAACAAAGCAGTTATCATAAAAAAAAGAGTGTTAGGTTATGTTTTAGTTACCTTGGGCTGCTGTAACCAAATACTATACACTGGATGTCTTAAATAACAGAAATTTATTTCTGATATTTCCGGAGTCTAGGTTCAATGTACCAGCTGACTTGGTTCCTAATGAGGTCTCTCTTCCTGGCTTGCAGACAGCTGTCTTCTTTGTTGTGTCTTCACATGGCCGAGAGAGAGAGAGAGAGAGAGAGAGAGACACAGAAAGAGACAGAGACAGAGAGAGAGAGACAGAGAGAGAGAGAGTCAGCTCTGATCACTTGCTCTTCTCTTAAAGGCACTGACCTCATCATGCGGGCTCCGCTCTCATGATCTCATCTAAATCAATTACCTCCCAATGGTGGCGCTTCCATGTATCATCACACTGGGGATTAGGGATTTTGTATTTGAATTTTGGAGTGGCACAAACATCCAGTCCATAGCAGGTTAGTTGAAAGTTATATTTTACAATTTGAATTTAAAGACATTAATAATATATATTGATACATATTTTTCATGCTTAAACGGATGACCTTGTCCTCTTTTTTAGACATTATGGTAACTTTATACACGTCTTACATTCTCTTTAGCCAAGATAAAACAAGGACAAAAATCAGTGTTAAGAATAAAATATGAAAAAATGAAAGCGAGTAGTTTCAACAAGAATCCTAGAACATAATTTTTAATTATTTCCCAAATAGCAAACACGGGCCTTTAAAATGAATTCTCAAGTGACTTTCTTGCTTTCTCCTGAGAGAATGAAATTAAAGTCTACTTTATAGAGAGAGCACTTTGCTATAGAATTAATTACCTTAATTATGTGTCTTTTTATAGATTAGCTTTAATTTTGGGAATCAATCCTATTAATGCATTCATGACTAGGCAGAATTCAAGATTTTAATTTGATATGAAATGTTCTGTCTTAAATCTCAGTTGGTAAATTATTTACTTTATATTTTGAAAACAGTTTTTTAAATTAAATATGCATGTCGTTAGGTAACTGTGTAAGGGTTCTTATTCTAACCAAAATTTGAATGTTATTGGGTAGCCTAAAAACTTGCTTTTCAGTGGCATCATTAGTAAAAATTATGTTCTTTTACTTACGTATCACTTAAGTGCCAAAGTGCATTTTTTGATGCAATAGTCCAGCTTACTCTATGGGGCCTTATGCTACATTAGCATCATTGCGAAGAAAGAAACCAAAGAGGGAAAGACAGAGACAGCATGAGAGAAAGAGAGAGAGAGAGAGAGACAGAGAGAGAAGACTCCAATTTCATCTTTTACATGAATCTTTATATATTTATAATTTAAAAGTACATTGACATGAAATCACTTTAATTTTGTCTCTAAAAAACTTGAGTTGGAAGAATGTTAAAATACATTGTCTTTATTTCACAGAAAGTTATACTTAAGCTCCTGACAATGAATTATTAGCCCAATATTATATTAGGAATACACGATTAAAACTGTATTTGATTTAAACTGTTTTTTAAAGTATTAGTCCAAGGTTTTTTCAGTAACATGTGAACATTGTTTATTATACATTTTGATATTGGCATCCTATAATATTTAAATTATAATACACACAGACAACATATAATTTAAAAATATTGACTATTCCTCCAGGTCCTTAAATAACCACATTTATATGCTTACCAGTTTTAAAATTTGCATCAGCTTTAATAATAAATGTCTCAAGAATTTTCAAATATGAAATATTTTGATTTTAAAAGGTAGGACTTAAATCTAGTGATTTTAAAAATTTCATTTACTTTCTTCCTCAGAAAATCCCACATTGTTTGCCATTTTACGGTACCTTAAAAGGAAACATTAAAACCATTTCTCACGAGTCTAGTAAGTTTATTTCAGTTCCTACATATGATACTTTTGGTAGCAAAGACACCCTTAGGGTTAAGCAGAGGAGGCAGCCTTGGGTCAGGCACATTTTCTAATGTGGGAACTGCCTCTTTACAGAATCAAAAAGAAGATGTCTCTGCGTGGATTCTGATTTTTGTGCATTTCTCCTATTGAGAAGTTCCTTCAAATAGCTATGGTTCAGAAGGGAATTGGGGAAACGACAGGGCATTTATTTTAATACAAGCACTTAGCCTGACTTTCTTGACTAGATCCAAGGGACTAAAGTGGCACCAAATGGAGGAACTTTGCAATGTGAGTTATTAGCCTAGCTTTGAAAAGTGCACCAAGGACAGAAACCATTTCAATTTTACCGAAATCGCTGCTTAGCTCCAAAATAGTTTCTATCATCTGAGTGAAACATAGTTCAGAGTAAGCCAGAGAGAGGATAGCAAATAAACAAAAAGGCTCGGTAAAGCATATCGAAAACAGACTGATATGAAAACCTAGTATGTGTGCCAATGTGGCTCTCTGAGGCTCAGTGAACACAAATTTAACTCAGGTCAGCAATTCCATCAGCAGTTTCTATTTTGCTCTAGCCGCAAGCTACCTGACATAAATGCAGTGATGTCCAACACAGATTTTTGAAAAGGTGAAACTTGAAGAAAGAACCAAGAAAATTTTTATGAAACTTCATTTTTCAGCTACACTTTAAAAAGCTGAACTGGAGTTGGAAGTAATCTTTCCATGTTGCATTGAACAGCTAAAGCAGGTTAAGAAGAAACACCTCAATTTGAGATTAAAATAGAGTCATTACTATCTTGGTTGTTTAATGTCTTCTACAATATAAATATTTAAATTAATTCATATTGGATTATTCCTGAAATTTACTACCTTGGACTTAAAAAGAATAAAAGAGTATCCACAGACTCTGTTATGCTGGCTTTGTTTTACTCCTATCACATTTTTTTCCCATTTGTCATACATGGAATTGTTATGGCTGTCCCCAAATTCCCCATATTTCCCCATCATTTCTCTGATGTGAACCATACAAAATAGTGAAGACGGTGTTTGCATTGACTTAACTAATCAAACCATTTACTTTCAATTCTCATTTTTTTCAGGGAAGATGGATGTTTGCAGTGATAAAGGATCAGTTAAAATAACTCTCTTGCTTCTAATTTAATAACTCTTTTTTCCAAAACTACAACAACAAATGTTTGCTATTTTTTTTTGCATTTCATGTAATTAAATATATTTGTATACGACCCATAAAATGGTTATTTCTTACTAAAACTGTTACATTGTTTCTTTCTTTCTTTTTTTTTTTTTAGTATCTATTGCAGCACTTTATTTTATTTTATTTTTTTATTATTATACTTTAAGTTCTAGGGTACATGTGCATAACGTGCACGTTTGTTACATACGTATACTTGTGCCATGTTGCTGTGCTGCACCCATCAACTCGTTATTTACATCAGGTATAAATCCTATGCAATCCCTCCCCCCAGCATTGTTTCTTTCATTGTTGTTAAGGTATTATACCTTATATCTCAAAATCTCTTAAACTTTCCTGATCCTCTTCCAAATGAGTAAATTATTTTAGACTAGAAGTATTGTAAATACCAGTTCCACTTCCTTTTGAAAGATTAGGCAAGAAAACTCTTTTTATTTAATCAATCAATTGCTAATTATTCTTTGTTAATATTTTTCTATATTATAATACATTACAATGAGTTCTTGAAAAATGCTCATTTCAAATATTGACTATTATCAGGGAAAATCTCATGTTCGCAGAAGGACTTTCCATAAGACCTCCAATGGAAAAAATATCTTTCTGTATCTCATAGTTGTTTAGTTATTAAGAGATAAAAGGAAAAAATGCTGTGTTTTCCCTTGGGTTTTTTCCTTTTTTGTTGTTGCTATTGTTGATTTTGTGTTTGTCTTTCTGGCTTGCTATTATATGGCTTTAGGCATGGTGACCCTTGTTAATTCCAAAAAGCACTCCTTGACGAGCTCAGGTGGTTCGAATAAAGTGACTCAAGAAAGTGAAAAATGTTCGTGTTGTGTTTGATGCTTTTGAAATTTTCCACGTCAAGATGGTTTGCCCGAGGACATACTTTCTCACTTTCAGAAAGTTGTTTTGCCACACCTGCCAACTGAGTCCTTCGACAAGTTTCTCTTTATAATGCTTTTACAGCATATTGCGCCAAGTTGAGTTGAAGTTTGCTAAAACTTTTACATTTCTTTCAAGCAATAACCCTTTATCTTGATTTCATTTTATGGTAAAAAGCTGGTATATTTCTTGATGTATTTCAGATGGTATTAAGCAGATATTCTGTACTTCCCTCGTGACCATAGAGTTCATTCATCAAACCACTGCATTTGGAAAAACAAGTGATAAACAGTAAGATTTTTCTTTCTGTCTTTTAAATTTTACTCAAGAGATTTAAATCATTTTTTTTAAAGATTTTAACCTTCAGCAACGTGTACTTTATTGTGTGGTAAAAGAGTTTTTTCTGTATTATGCCTTTTGATACGTATCATACTTAAGTATTGTAGAGGAGAATGTGTAACATTAATTACTGCTTACTCTGTGGCAAGCATTAGATATGATTTAAAGCACATCATCTCATTAAACCCTAAGGATATCACTCGAACATATGAAGCTTTTTTAATAATTAGAATCAGAGGTATCAAGCATGTAAGCCAATTGTCCAAAGACAGATTTAATGTCATTTTTATTTCAAGTTTACATAATTGCCAAAAATCTTCTTTTCTTGACTTTATATCATTATTGATGTGGTAATATCTATGTAATACCGCCATTCTGATGACTACATAGGAAAATTTCTTGAGCTCCAAGGCTCTATGGGAGATAAATGTTTGGTGGTGATTTAGAGAAATTATGTTGTGCTTTCTCATGAGGTACCCTTCTCGCCCTAGATAAAAGTAAGAAACAGACTTCTCATTACAATCTTTTTTAAACATTTTCTCCCTAGGCTAAATCACCACAAAGCACACAGACACATAAAAATCAAGTTGGGACAGAAAAGGGAGCAATTGAATGAACCAAATATTTCAATTTCCAAGGAAACACATTTTTTTCCCCCAGGGAAAATAAGTAAAACCAATAAAGTGGATCCACATTTTTCACAGATTCTATAATTACAAATTCTCATGCTTACTAAAATTTCTGTGGGGTCCCTATATTATACTCATGGTGCTTTTGTGGTCATTTTAGGACACGCACAAAGTGTCAAAAATTTTGAATCACCTGACATGCATGTTCCCAGCTAATATCATGCAAGGCGATTTTCTGTTTCTTGTTCCAGCTCTCATACTGAAATGTATCCTTTTTTAGTGTATTTAGTACCATGCTTTTGCATTTTTGTGCTTTTTGTTAGTGATGTCATTGTTTAAAATGACTTCCAAGTAAAGAGGTACTGTCTAGCATCCCTAAGCACAAGAAGATGGTGAGATGCCTTATGGAAAAACAAAAACAAAAACAAAAAACTTTTCAGTAAGATTTGTTTAGGCATGAATTATAGTGCTATTGACTATGAGTTCAAATTTTAAATTATATATTGACAAATTATAGATGCATATATTTACGGGGTACAAAGTGATATTATGGTTTTTGAATACAATATGGAATAATCAAATAAGGCTAATTAACATATCCATCACCTCAAATATTTAACATTATTGTGATGAGAAGTTTTGAAACTTAATTTCAGTGATTTTGGAATGTACGATACTCAATTATTATCTATATCTATCATGCTATGTAATAGATTTTGTTTAAAAATAGAAACAAACTTATTCTTCCAATCTAACTGACTCTTTGTGCTTTTTGTTTACCATCTTCCCATTGCTTCCAGCCCCCAGCCTCTGGTAACCACAGTTCTACTCTCTGCTTCTATGAGTTCAGTTGTTTTAGGTTTCATATATAAGTGAGAACATGTAATATTTGTCTTTCTGTATTTAGCTTGCTTCACTTAGTGTAACATTCTCCAATTCTGTTCATCTTGTGAACATGAATGATGGACTTCCATTCTTATTTGCGGCTAAATTATATTCCAATGTATAGATATCTACCACATTTTTTATCCTTTTACCTGTTGACCGACACTAATATTGATTCCATAATTTGACTATTGTAAATAGTGCTGCAATTAATATGGGAGTGCAGACATCTCTTTGACATAGAAATTTCAAATATTTTGAGTAAACACTCAGGGGAAGGAATTATATGGTGATTCTGTTTTTAGATTTTCTGAGAAATCCTCATACTGTTTTTCATAATTGTGTACTACTTTACACTCCCACCAACAATATACAAGCATTCCCTTTTCTCTACATAGTCACCAACATTTGTTACCTTATGTATTTTTGATAATAGTTATTCTACAGGTGTGAGGTGATATCTCCTTGTGGCTTTCACTTGCATCTCCTCAATGATTAGTAAAGTTGAGCATTTTTTCATATATTGGATATTCATTCATATGTCTTTTCATTAAAAAAGTATTTATTCAGGTTTCTTACCTACTTTTTAATCAGATTATTTGATTTTTTTCCTATATAGTAGAGTCCTTATATATTTTGAATATTAATCACATGTATGGCTTACAAATATTTTTTTCCAAATGCATAGATTGTCTTTTCAGTCTGTTAATGATGTTCTTTCCTGTGCAGAAGCTTTCTATTTGATGTAAACTGATTTTCTATTTTTTACTTTTGTTTCTTGAACCTTTATGATCAAACTTGGGAATTCTGCCCAGACCAATGTTGTATGTTTTTTCCCTATATTTTCTCCTAATAGTTTTATAGTTTCTAGTCTTCTGTTTAAGTCTCTAAACTATTTTGAGTTGATTTATCTATGTGATGTGAGATAAGGGACTAATTTCATGCTTTTAAATATGGATATCTAGTTTTCCCAACACGATTTATTAAAGAGACTGTTTTCCATTCTATATTCCTGGCACTTTTGCCCAAAATCAATTGACTGTGGATATGAAGGTTCATATCTGGACTCCTTATTTCCTTCCATCGGCTGATGTGTCTTTGTTTATGCCAGAGTGCCAATTGCTATTTGTTTGGAGGGTATGAAGCTTAGGACCTCCTATTTTACTATCTTGGTGATAACACAATGATGAGTTCAATGTTAACGAATCAACTATGTATTAAGAGAGATGAACATGAAACAAGATTATGTATTGAGTGCTTAACAAAAATGCTGTGACAAGAAATTACTGGAGACCTAATCCCGTATTTCCCCCAGGAACAATAGTTCAATATATGCCAACTGAGGTTTTGTGGCAACTTTGTAGAATACAACTACTTTGAATGATGAGAATTGACTGTAGTTGGTATTTTCCTAAAATACCAGAATGGGCAAATCTGGGTTAAAATGTACTCATCCAAACTAGAACTTTGAGAACAGTCATCCTTTTCCCCCCAAAACAAATACAGTCTACCAATTGTAACAATGAGTCTAGAAAGAAAAAATATCACTCAGTAAAAAAGAAGGAAAATAGCACATGATATAACAGATGACAGTGCCTGAAAAACAATTAAACTTTTCTCACTCTGCTTTTTCCAAAGCAGGCACTATTATATAATTTTAAAATGTGATCTTCATTAAATATTAAAGACTATGTTTCTTTAAAACTGATAAACACAAAATATGAGTGCAGTAAGTTTGCATCTATGTTTATGTTATATACCTCTTAGGAAGTCCTATACTTCTTTATAAATTCTTAAACATTACTCTACTTTTGAGTAGTATCGAGGTTACTATTTTCCTCCCATTTTCAATACAACTTTCACAGTTTAAACACTGAGAAATTAAGATTCTACTTAAAAAAAAAGTTGTTTCCTTTATGCGGTAAACAATCCCATGTAAAAATATAGAAAAAAACGAAGATCAGATATGATATTGTTCTGAGTGTATTTTTAACATAAATTGTTTCTCAGGTATGAATATGTTCCTATTTGTAAAGAAAGGCATAAAAGTGAGAAACATTTTGAACTGTTTTATTAGTTAACATATGCACAATATACAAACAGTAATTAAAATTCAGAGATAGAAAACTTAAAATATATTACCATGGCTTTTGATCCTATTTATTTAAAATATTTTAAGTGTTAATATTTGCATTTGTTTCTATGAGTATAAAATCCCTCTTAATAAGTTTTATCTTTTATGCTATCTAAATTTCAGAGCAGAAATGCATATTCATTTCTTATTTTCTAGTACTAATATTTTAAGTGACCATACATATATATATTTGTACACACATATATATTCACAATATAATTTGGTAAATATCAGTATTTGCACTGACTTACTTATCAAATATCAAAAAATCCATAACCATTTTTCTGAAATTCTGAAATTTCTACTTAGTGATTTTACTAGACCTCTACTTTAGCTGACATAATACATTTAGAACAGTTATTATTCACCATTAGTCCAAAAGCACTCAACTTCTGTAGTATCTTTTATTATGATCTAGCCTCAGATGTCACACAGTGTCTTGCGCTTTTAGTGGAGGCAGTCACAATGGACCACTCAGATTCATGAAAGATTCTGCTTGATGAGATAGTAGAAAGATTCTCAAAGTGTATATGAGTTGGAGAATACAGTCATTTGTGGAAAATACAATCTATCATAGCTATCTTCCTACTAAATGGGACCAAAGAGGTAAGTTGTAACTGAGCAAGGGTTTCCAAGAGTGTTTCTTTTTTTAATGGTTCTTTGTTATTAGCTCACGGAACATATTATATTTGCTTCCTCTGCTTGCCATGCTCATGTAATCATAACTGTAGGCCCATGACTTTCAAAACTTCTGTATCCTGGTCAGTTAAATTATAAGTTACTGCATAATTGAAAGTTAACAATGATTACTTGAAAAATTTTATCAATCCATTCTAACTCGCCGAATTATACTGTTACATGTAATTTAATTAATCCAGCCTCTAAATTTTCAAGGACTTTTCCATATTTAGTCTCATCCATATTCCTCTACAGATTGTTTCATTAAAACCAATTTATATACCTTTTCACAACTTTGACTAAATTGTGTATAAAAACACATAATTATTGATATCAAAAAGACCTGAGTTTTTATCTAACCAATTTGCTAAATTTAGACATCATTAAAATAAGTTACTACTAGACCAAAGTAGTTGCTAAATGTTGCATAGCTAGTTAATTGCAAAAAAATAATAAAAAAAAGATTAAGTTGAGAACTTATTTTGATATAGAGTCTGGCTACATGCTGTAAATACAAATAATGTATCACACTTCCTTTCTTTCTTTCAATAAGTACTTGTGTACTGCATACTATATGCCAGACATTCGTTATATACACATGTGCTATTTGTACTGAGAGTACATCTTAATGAGAGTAGACAGAATTTTTAAAATAATGATATATATATACACACACACACACACACATATATAATGAGCATGGGGAGCACTATGATGTGGGGAAGACAAGAGTGATTTCACCCTTATGAACATTATGTTCTTGTAGGAACAAACATACGATGAATTTTTTTAAGTATGCTTAGAGTTTGAAGGCAAGATGGCTGACTAGAGGCAGTGGGAACAACTCCCACAGAGACTAAGACATCATAAAGAATGGCACATGCCAAGTAGATCAATAAAGGAAAGGCAATGAGAGTGGACGGAGGGAGGACACAGACCATAGGCTTAAGGGGGTGGAAGCTGTGAACCTTACATGAGGTTGTCAAGCACTGTGACTTATTTCTGGCCCCCAGCAGCTCACATGGAATGGGTGAATTAAACAGGTGAGAAATGACAGACTCTCACCATGGATGTCCAGAAACCTTGCTGCAAGAGACCCTTGGAAATTCCATGGACACCTGAGCTGACAGGGAGGGCTGCTTGCAGAGGTGGCAGGAGTAGGACTCTAGGCTGTGTGGAGTCCAGAGGATTTGGTGTGGGAATGGCTGCAATGGAGGATGGCCAGGGACACCTGTTCCCTAAAGCTTGCCACGCTTCTCTAGGTGGTTTTGGTCTTTGGCAACTGTCAGACCTGGACAGACGTGGAGTAATCTTGCCTGTGGGATAGGGCCAGTCCAGTCTGAGAGCCTGCCTGTCTGCTGGCCTCTCTTGGGGGCCCAGCCTGGCTGCACCCACTTGCAATGTAGCCTCGGATGCCCAACCAGGGTGTTTCCTGGGGACAGCCTCCACCTGCCACTTTGTTGGTGTGCATTTTCCAATGGTTCTTCTCCACCACATTACCAGCAAGTGCACATGGGTGGACCTCACCTACCCTCCCCCACTGGTGTACACTTGTGCACACAACCCACTGAACCATCACTGCAAGTGTAAGAATGTGTGCATGGATGCTGGTGCCTTACCCCCACTGGTGCCCCACTCTCACCAACATGTACACACCTTGCTGTGCTGCCACTGCCATTGCAAGCATGCACATAGATGTCACCACCCCATCCCCTTTGGTACTGTGCCCAGATAACACATGCATACCTTGCTGAGTCACCACTGCTGCTGGTACATGCAAGTAAGTACGGTTCCTGCTGCCACTAACCTGACAAATGCCCCATCAGAGTGTTGTTGCTAGTGGACGGGGAACACCTGGGCCCCTCTGGCACAGCAGGTTCCTAACCTTAAGGGGCCATAGAATAAAATTGGCGGCCTGGTACCAGCTCCCCAGGGATAGAGTGTGCAGTTTAGGAGTTCTAGGCTCTTTAAAATCTTCCAGAAATGAAGCAAGTCAACTGAATCCATTTTATACCATAATCAAGCCCTCAAGGCTATCAAATAATATAAAAGAAAAGACACCATCCAAAGGGCAGCAACTTCAAAGATGCAAGTAACATCAGCCCATACAGATAAGAACCAATACAAGACCTCTGGAAATTTTAAAAGTCAGAGTGTCTTCTTATAGCCAAATGACTGCACTTGTTTTCCAAAAATGGTTCTTTTCTTTTCTTTCTTTTGTTTCTTTCCTCTTCTCTTCTCTTCTCTTCTTCTCTCTCTCTCTCTCTCTCTCTCTCTCTCTATCTGTTTCTTTCTTTTTTTGATGGTCTTCCTCTGTTATCCAGGCTGAAGTGCAGTGGTGTGATCTTGGCTCACTGCAACTTCCGCAACCCAGTTTCAAGCAATTCTCCCACCTTAGACTCTCAGATAGCTGGAATTAAAGGCATGCACCATCACACACGCTTTTTTTTTTTTTTTTGGTAGAAATGGGGTTTCACCATGTTGGTCTCGAATTCCTGACCTCAAGTGATCCACCCACCTTGGCCTCTCAAAGTGCTGGGATTACAGACATGAGCCACTGCACCTAATCCCAGCAATCATTCTTAACCAGGCTTAAATGGCTAAAATTATAGACATGGAATTAAGAATCTGGATAGGAGTGAAGATCATTGAGACTCAAGAGAAAGTTGAAATTCAATTCAAGGAATCTTAGGAATTCAATAAAATGATACAGGAACTGCAAGATGAAATAGCCATTTTAAGAAATAGCCTAGGCCGGGCGCGGTGGCTCAAGCCTGTAATCCCAGCACTTTGGGAGGCCGAGACGGGTGGATCACGAGGTCAGGAGATCGAGACCATCCTGGCTAACACAGTGAAACCCCGTCTCTACTAAAAAATACAAAAAAAAAAAAAAACTAGCCGGGCGAGGTGGCGGGCGCCTGTAGTCCCAGCTACTCGGGAGGCTGAGGCAGGAGAATGGTGCAACCCGGGAGGCAGAGCTTGCAGTGAGCTGAGATCCGGCCACTGCACTCCAGTCCGGCGACAGCGCGAGACTCCGTCTCAAAAAAAAAAAAAAAAAAAAAAAAATAGCCTAACTGATCACATAGAGCTAAAAACATACTACAAGAATTGTATAATACAACTGCAAGTATTAATAGCAGCATAGACCAAACTGAGGAAAGAATCTTAGAGATCAAAGAATGGGACATTGAATAAACTGACTCAGAAAAAATAAAGAAAATAATAAAAAAAGAGTTGGAAAAATATCCTAAAGCTATGTTTTGTAAAGCAACTAAATTATGACTCATTGACACTTCTGAAAGAGAAGAAGAGAAAGCATGCAACCTGGAAAACATATTTAAGGATACTGTTGATAAAAATTTCCCCAGCCTCACTAGAGATGTTAATATTCAAATTCAGGAAATGCAGAGAACTCTGGTTAGATAATACAAGATGATCATCCCCAAGACACATAGTCATCAGATTATCCAAGGCCAACAGGAAAAAACATATATTAAAGACAGCTAGAGAGAAGAGGTAGGTCACCTACAAAGGGAACCTTATCAAGCTAACAGCGAACCTTTTTATAAGAAACCATACAAGCCAGAAAAGATGGTGGGGGGGCTATATTCAACATTCTTATATAAAATAAATTTCAACCAAGAATTTTATATCCAGCCAAACTAAGCTTCACAAGCAAAGAAAAAATAAGATCCTTTTTAGGTAAGCAAATGCCATGGGAGTTCATTATCACCAGAAGTGTCTTACAAGAGGTCCTTAACGGGTGCTAAATATGGAAACAATAGACCATTACTGGCCACCACAAAACACAGTTAAGCACATAAATCATTGACACTATAAATCAAAGATACATCAAGTCTGCATAATTGCCATATAACAACACAATGATAAGATCAAATCTGCACATATCAATATTAGTCTTGAATGTAAAGGCCTACATACTCTCAATTAAAAGGTATAGAGTGGCAAGTTGAGTAAAGAAGCAAGACCTAACTCTGTGCTGTCTTCAAGAGACTCACAGGCTCAAAGTAAAAGAATAGAGAAAAATCTACCAAGCAAACAGAAAGCAAAATAAATAAATAAATAAGCAGGGATTGCTATTCTAAAGTCAGACAAAAGACTTAAACTAACAATATCCAAAAGACAATATTTAATGATAATAAGTTCAATCAACAGGAAGAATTAACTATCCTAAATATATATGTACCCAACAGAGGAGCATAGAGATTTATAAAACAAGTTCTTAGAAACCTACAAAACACATAGATAACCACACAATTAGAATGGTAGACTTCAACACCCCACAGACAGTATTAGATCATAGAGGCAGAAAACTAAGAAAGATATCTGGGACCTGAACTCAACACTTGACCAAATGAAATAACAAACATCTACATAACTCACCACACAAAAACAACAGAATATACATTCTTCTCATCTGCACATGGCACATACTCTATATTCACCACACAATCGATCATAAAAAAAATTCTCAACAAATTAAAAAAAATCATACCAATAAAACATAGAACACACATTTTGGACCCTAAAGATCATTGACATTCAAGAGACACACAATAAAAACAAAAATCAATACTAAGAAGATAGCTTAAAACTATGGAATTAAGATGAGAAAAATCATACAAAATATCAACAAAAATCAGAAGTTGATTGTTTGAAACAATACATAAGCTTGATAGAGTGTTAGCTAGACTACCAAAGGAAAAAAGAGAGAAGATTAAAAAAAAAAATCAGAATGAGAAAGGAGATAATGCTACCAAAGCCACTGAGATATAAAATATCCTCAGAGACAATTATAAACACCTGTATGGACAGAAACTAGAACCCCCAGGCCCCAAAATAGGATAATAACTGGTAAAACTAAATCCCCAAATATTGAACCAGGAGGATATTGAGTCTCTACAGAGACTAATAACAAGTTCTGAAATTGAATCAGTAATAAAAATCCTAACAACTGGAAAAATTCCTGAACCAGACAGATTCACAGTCAGATCCTACCAGATCTATAAAGGAGAGCTGACAATATTTCTCCTAAAACTATTCCAAAAAAAATTTAGGAGGAGGGACTTTTCCCTGACTTACTCTATGAGGCAATATTATTCTGAAACAAAAACCTAGCAGAGACACATACAAAAATCCTCAACAAAATACCAGTGAATCGAATCCAGTAGCACTTTGAAAAGCTAATCCACCCTGACCAGGTAGGCTTTATATCTGGAATGCAAGGTTGCTTCAACATACACAAATTAATAAATGCGATTCATCACATACACAGAGCTAAAATTGAAAACCTCATGAGCATCTCAAAAGATGCAGAAAAGGTTTTCATTAAAATTCAAAATCCCTTCATGTTAAAACCCCTCAAAAAATTAGGAATTGAAGGAACATACCTCAAGATAATAAAAGTCATCCACCTGTGGAAAAAACACAACAAACATCATGCAGAATAGGCAAACACTGGAAGTCTTACCCTTGAGAATCAGGATAAGACAGGGATACCCAATCTCACCACTTCCAGTAAACATAGTGCTGGAAGTCCCAGCCAGAGCAATCAGACAAGAAAAATGAGTAAAAAACATTCAAATAGGAAGAGATGAAGTCAAAATACCTCTGTTTAAAGATGATATGATTTTATACCTAGAATACCCCTGTAGTCGCTGTCCCAAAGCTCCTAGATCTGATAAACAACTTCAGCAAAGTTTCAGGATACAAAATCAAGGTACAAAAATCAGTAGCATTTCTATACACTAACAGCATCCAATCTGAGAGCCAATTCAAGAACACAATCTCATTTACAATAAACACACTCACACACACACACATACACCTAGGAGTACAGCTAACCAACGAGGTGAAAGATTTCTATATTGAAAATTACATAACATTGCTGAGAGAAATCAGAAATGACATAAGCAAATGCAAAAACATTCCATGCTCATGAATAGGAACAATCAATATTATTAAATGGCCATACTGCCCAAAGCAAAACTACCAATGACATTTTTCACAGAATTAGAAAAAAAAATGTATTTAAAAATTTGTGTGGAACCAAAAAAGAGCCTGAATAGCCAAATTAATTATAAGCAAAAAGAACAAAGCTGGAGGCATCACATTACACAACTTCAAACTATAATACAAGGTTACAGTGAACAAAACAGCATGGTACTTGTACAAAAACAGACACATAGACCAACAGAATAGAATATAGTGCCCAGAAATAAAGCTGCACAGCTATCACCCTTTTATAGTTGACAAAATTGACAATAACAAGTCCATTCTCACACTGCTATAAAGACATACCTGAGACTGGGTAACTCATAAAGAAAAGAGGCTTAATTGGCTCATGATTCTGTAGGCTGTGCAGGAAGCATGACTGGGGAAGCCTGAAGAAACTTACAATCATGGCGGAGAGTAAAGCGGAATGAGGCACATCTTCACATGGTCAGAGCAGGGGGAAGAGACAGAGAGAAAGAGGAATTGCTACACACTTTCAACCACTGGATTTCATAAGAACTCTATCATGAAGACATCAAGGTGAAACTCCACTTCCATGATTCAATCGCCTCCCACCAGGCCCCTCCTCCAACATGGGGAATTATAATTCAACATGAAATTTTGGATGGAGACACAAAGCCAAACCATATCAACAAGCAATGGGCAAGGAACTCCCTATTCAATAAATGGTACTGAGATAAATGGCTAGCCA
This sequence comes from Mandrillus leucophaeus, assembly GCF_000951045.1. NCBI lineage: Eukaryota > Metazoa > Chordata > Mammalia > Primates > Cercopithecidae > Mandrillus > Mandrillus leucophaeus. The sequence goes on along the minus strand of NW_012109920.1, from coordinate 936,628 downwards.
AATGCAAAAGACTGAAACTGAACTCGATCCTTTTATAATATACAAAAATCGACTTAAGATGGATTAAACACTTAAGAGTAAGCCTAAGACTGTAAATACCCTTAAATAAAACATAGGAAATACCATCTTGGACATAGGCCCTGGCAAACATTTTATGATGAAGATGGCCAGAGCAACTGCAACAAAAGTAAAAATTAGCAAATGGGACCTAATTAAAGAGCTTCTGCACAACAAAAGAAACTATCAACAGTAAACAGATAACCAACAATGATCTAATATGTAAAATGTATAAGAAACTTAAACAAATTTACAAACAATAAACAAACAACCCCATTAAAATGTAGGAAAGAACATGAACAGACACTTTTCAAAAGAAGGCATACACATGTCCAACAAACATGTGAAAAAATCCTCAACATCACTCATCTTTAGAGAAATTCAAATTCAAACGACAATGAAGTACCGTCTCACACCAGTCAGAATGACTCTTACTAAAAAAATCAAAAAGTAACAGATGATGGTGGGATAACAGAGAAAAGGGAACACTTATACACTGCTGGTGGGAATGGGAATTAGTTCAGCTGTCTTGGAAAGCAGTGTGGTGATTTTTCAAAGAACTTAGAACTACTATTTGACCCAGCAATTCCATTATTTGAGTAAATACCCAAGGGAATAGAAATCATTCTACCATAAACACACATACACATGAATGTTCATTGCAGCTCTATTCACAATAAAAAAGACAAGGAATCAACCTAGATGCCCATCAGTGGTAAGCTGGATAAAGAAAATGTGATTCATATACACCATGGTGTAATATGCAGCCATAACAAAGAATGAGCTCATGTTCTTTGCAGCAACACGGATAGAGTTGGAGGCCATTAACCCAAGCAAACTAATGCAGGAACAGAAAAACAAATACTGCATGTTCCAACTTATAAGTGGGAGCTAAACATTTAGTTCACATGGATACAAATAAGGAAACAATAGACACCAGGGCCTACTTGAGAGTGGAAGGTGGGAGAAAGGTGAGGATCGCAAAACTACCTATTGGGTACCATGTTTATTACCTAAGTGACAAAACAATTTATATACCACACCCCCACAACACATAATTTACCTGTATAACAAGCTCCTACGTGTACTCTCGAACCTAAAAGTTAAAAAAGAAATATGTTTAGTGTAGGTTCACAGGAGCACAGATGATTTTTTAAAAACACAATTTTATATCTTACTAAATTGTACTCAGCCTTGGTTTATTTAGCTGTAAAATAATGCATCTATTCTAATTTTCCATAATAAATATTCCATCTCAAAATATATGTATCTAATTCTAAAATAAGAATTTCTCATTGCAGTTGTACTTAAAATGCACAGTATCAATGTCTTTGATGTTAATTTTTTTTGCAAGATATCTTAAAATTATTGGCATTTCTCAGTTTAGCAAAAGTTAGATTACTTTTACATAGCAGCAGGAAGTATTATCTTAATAAAACCTTTTCTATTATGATCTAGAAATACAGTGATTCTGAATATTCAACTGTACTTAATACTAATATCTAAAATCATTTTCTGAATATTAAACCAGTTGTTTTCTGAGGGGAATAGTAGACTATTATACTGAAAAACAAAGTCTGTATTCTATGATACTAACAAAAGCAAGCAATCATAAATATAATTTTCTATGAGCATAATAGAAGTGATTTTTTATGAATATTTGGATTATTTTATCTCAGCTATGGATTAAATCTTCATTTGTATGTTTTTTGCTATGTGAAACTGACTTTATATACTATAAATCTATATATCTTTATCTATAATAAAACATTAAACAAATCAATGAAAGAGATGACATTTAAAAGGATTGTTCTGAACCTATTAAATCCATGAGAGAAATTGCTTATCAATGCTTCCTTTACAGACCATAGTTGAAAGTATGATGAAAATCAGATAACAAATTTTCTTCTAGTTCTGCTGTTAGAACAAAATACTGAGTACAATTCTACCATGACACATTAAGTATATAGAGCTTGTATAATTTTAGATAAGTCAAGATCTATTCTGGTAATGACATTATATTAACCAAAATTGCACATCTTCTTATCTTGGTTCTCTTTATGGTGTTACAGAAAATTAACTAAATAAAAAGGTTAGTTCACTCCTTCCAAAAGGATAAGCTAATGTTTGAAAACTTGAACCATGAAGAAAAATACGTATTTGGACAAATGATAAACAAATTTATACAGGGACTTTAAAATTTATGTATAAGATACATTTATCAAATATTTCTATCAGTGGAGTTTTGTTTATAAAAATTCCAAACCAATATTTTTTAGGCAAAGCTTATTGAACATTCACAAATATTTATTTCATATTGTCTATGTTTAATTCCTTAGAGAAATATAAAAAGATATATTTTTTTTCCTTTTAAAGTATAAATTCTCTAGTTTACGCAAGGCATACTACAGCAATTATCAGCAAGGATTTTAGAGTTAGAGAGACTGAGGAAGATTCAAGCCTTGAGAAAGTAACCTAAGCTATCTGAACTTTTGTTTTTTCATCTATAAAGTGAGGATAATAACCATGACTAATTTACAGTGTTATGAAAAGTAAAATGATTAGCACAATGCCTAATATTTTTTAATTATTTAAACAATATTCTAGACTATATTATACTGTTTTTGTTAGCAACACTTGACAGTATTTAACCCAAAGTAATTAATTTTAACATAAAAGAGCAATTTTTTTGTAAGACACAAAGAAGACCATCAAATGTTGAAGATTTTGCTGTGCATTAAGATAAAGCCAGCTGAAGAGTCCCTTGGAAATATCATTTTACATTCAACACAAACATTTGCAGTGATAGTGATTATGATTACTTGGCCTAGGAGTGAAACCACTAATGGTTATTAATTTCAAAAGAAAATGAAACATTTTTGGATGATCATTCTCTTTATCCATTGTAGCTCCTTGATCCTACTCTGTGCATCTGTGTGACAGATGATAAAGAAAAAAAATGTTGAAATGTGTCAGAGAAAATATAATTTTTAAAAATATACATCCAAAGATCACACTGGTTCAGGAAGGAACAGATGGATGATAAATCGAGGACTAAGAATAATATACTCTGACTTTTCAGGAAAATTATTTGTTGAGTCTTTTATTTTTCTTTTTGGAAGAAAAAGAGTTTTTCAGCTTATTCAATTGAGTACTGTCTTGAAAATAGAACTACATAAGCTCTACCTTTCTACTTATGAAGACGAGCTGTTTATAGTTACTCTGGCATCATCAAATGGCATTGTCAGTCAAAGTCAACACAATTGACTTACAGATCATTGCTCTCTATGGGCTCTATGAAATGACAAAATGAAGCCTAAGGAGTTTAGTAATGTTCAGGTTATGAACCTATGTAGAAATGCTTCTCCAACCTTTGTATTTATGACTCAAGTGGAGATGTTGCTAAATGCAGTAAGTCTGTTTTGTAATGTGAAATCCCACTTTTTTCACAAGTTCCCAGGTCGTGTGGATCGTGCAGGCTTGTGAACCAATATTCTGATTAGCAAGGTCTTAGGACACACCTCAAGATGTGGAACCAGATTACTATGGGCTCAGTAGTCTTGCTTAATTCAAATCCTTAGCATAAGCGTATTTCATTTTATTCACATTCTTTCTTAATATAATCTATACATCTTTTAGTTTTTATATTTCTTGATTTGAAACAAATAAAAAATGTGGCCTACATTTTTTGACATCCTAGAAAATTCTTGCTAAAGGTCATGATACATGAACCTGGCAAATCACCAAGCGCCTTAATCAAGTTTATTTCGAATTTAAAGATATATGTAGTTACCCAAAAATATTTTTTGTAATGAGCAGAACATTAACGTGATAAAGTTACTTGCTGCATTTTTAAGTAATTCAAATACATGTTTCCACTCTATTTTAAGAAAAACCTGTGGTGTGTTTCAAATCCTACTAATTGACATAGTTTGGAACACTCAATGATATAGCCAAGCTGGAAATTGTGGAAGGACTATGAAAATATGCAGTTATGTTCCAGAAGAAGCTAATCTGTGTAACAAATTCTTGGACATAGTCTCCAGCCATTTCAGTTCTAGGACTTCTCCAAAGAGGAAATTGCCAGTGAGATTGTTTAGGCATGATTTTTCTTATTTTATAAGAGGAAGTCTAGGCTTAAAGAGATTAATCATTTGTCCAAGTTTCCAAATATAGCAAGAAAAAAGTCAGGATTCAAATTCAAGTTGGGTGATTCTAATTGCCTGTTCTTTTAACAAATACATCTTGTTGCAGGACAGGTGAGCCCCAGAATTGGAGCTTAGCCCAGGAGGGTTCTTGGCAGCACCCAGGAAAGAATTCAAGAGTGAGCCAGTGGTGTTAGCAATCTTTCATTGGATGGTACTGCTCCTTGCAGAACAGAGCTAATTCACAGGCAGTGTACCCAGAGTAGGCAATGTATGGGTTGGCAACTGTATGTGTACTTACATGAACTCACTTTCCGTTTCATGCAAATTAAGGGGTGGGTCAATGCAAATTGAGGGGTGGGTTATTTAGACCTTTCTAGGAAAAGGGTGTTAAGTTCTGGGTAACTGGCATGGCATTTATAAACTGCCATAGTGCTAATGGGAGTGTCTTATGCTAATGAGCAATGGGGGCAAATAGGGATCTCTTTCGTGGCCATCTGCTGGTTCCTGACTATTTTTTGCTTTATCTAGTCTGGACCAGATCCTGTTTTAGACAGCAGGGTTGTGACTGGAAAATAAGTCCTGCCAGGCTCCTACCTTTTGAGGTTATTTGAAGGAGTTCTCCTGATGCATTGATGCATTCAGTTAGACATTTGTAGCAACCAGTCTGATTTCTGTGAGAAATTTGGGATTAAGATTTGTGTTTAAGTATATTTCCTAAAGTTCTATCCCCTGACACAACTCTTCTGTAAATTTTTGAACACTTGGATAACATATTTTAATCTTTGCCAATGTCTTTTAACATTATAGCACTTTTTAACTATAGCCTACATAAAATCTTTGTTAATTTTGTATTAGTAAGTAAATATTTGCTTCAAAGTTTGTTCTCACAAGCAATGAATAAAAATATATATGTTCCTGAAATATTGGTCTTGCATTACTATCTATAATAGACAAATATTGACAGAGAACACTGTCAATTTCTAAGTGTGATTTTAAAATAAATCTGTTTTCTTATCTTTTATAATACATTAGAACATTTTTGGAGCTTTTAAAGAAAATAATATTTTTTCTAAGATAAATATTTATATAATATGTATTTATGAAATACATATTTCAAAGTAACATAATATTTTAAAAATTTATCATTTTATATCATATTTACAATAACTGAATCAGAAATATAAAGTTAAAATTTTACCTGTTTATCAATGTTAATAATGATAGAGTCCTTTCCTCATTTTCATTACAAAGAAACTTACCCAGTGAAAAAGAAACTATGCAGAAATGCAACATTATTCTACTTGCTTTTTCATTTGTCCAGAAGAAATTTTATTCAAAGATCTCATTCTCTGATGTGGAAAACAAGAACATAATAGTCATTTCCACACATCTGACCCAGAGAATTAGAGAGTCAATCTTTACTGTGCAGTCAGGATAAGGAAAAAAAAAAAAAAAAAAAAACAAAAAAAACAACGTAGTCATCAGGAAAGCCAAAAATATTCAGAGAAACCCATTTTTACATAATAATTGGAGTCATGACCTTAGCATAGAATAAGAGCAAAATATATTGACTTTCATCCATGGAAAATTTGGACTTCTAATATAGAATATTTTTAAATGTCGGCTATCTTTAAACGCCTGCTTTCTCTTGCAGTGGCATTAGCCCTGCTAGAAGTGTTCCTTAATGCAGTCTAATTGACAGTCTGAATATGAGGCCGAGCCACCTCAGCAGCCCTTATGCTAACCACCCAGGCTGTGGTCCCTGAACAGAGAACAGTGATGGTTTCAATTATACAGGGGTCATAGTATCATTGGCCTGATACTTTTCAAATGGTTCATTCTTATGATTTTATGGGGGATGTCATCACTTACAAATGAAAGTAACACAAGAAAGTGCTTAGTCTTCTTAGGAAGCTAAAAAGTTTTGTCTAGAAAAACGAAAAATGTGTACAGCTTCTAATATTTCGGAGAAAAGGAATCATGCAAGTTATTATCTTGTATTTGAGTCAGTCTACATACAATTATATCTGACACAAAGGCATTTTTTATCAGAAGTACATTCATTTTTATTGTATCCATCATGCTTATATATTTGTTACAAATGAAAATACAGTTATCCTTCTATATCTGCCAGTGATTGGTTCTAGGACCAAATCTGAGCATGCTCAAGTCCCTTACATAAAATAGAATAGTATTTGCACATAATCTATGGACATCTTTAAATCATTTCTAGGTTGCTTATAATATTTAATGCAATGTAAATGCTTTGTAAATTGTTATACTGTATTTTTATTTGTATATTTTATTTGTAGTTTATTTTTAAATTTTTGCTAATATTTTTGATCTGCAGTTGGTTGAGCCTGCAGATGGAACCTGTGGGTACTGAAAGCTGACTCACTTTTAAGAAGCAAGTCAGTTTTTAAAAATGGTGGGTAAATCATAAATTTTAGATTTACAAAAACAAAAACACTTTAACACTTCCTGGATTATAGTATATAGAAAAATTAAGTCTCAAAATTATAAATTAAGAACAGAAAGATACAAATATATATGAGAAACATTTTCAGATAACCAGCGTATTCTCTTTATGATCCAGTCTGTATACTCTATTGTATTGGCAGTTGCTTTTCTACTTTTTATTACATGTTGTAGGTTTTCTTTGTTACTGTTGATAGATAGAAAGGGAATGCTCAACTTTGTGTTTGAACAGGGGGGTAAATTTTTTGTTTATAAAATGAATTTTTTCTTATAAAACATATTTAGCTTCTATTTGAAGAAATATATATCACAGTCTAAATTTAGAGTGCCATCTAGTGATGAATTAAATTCACTTAATTTCAAATTCAAGAAATATTAATGTTTCAATAATTTAACTTCAGTGTAGATTTTTTGTTAACATGGAAAAATCACAGAATAATCAACAGAGATTTAGTAGACAATTAACATGATCATTTGGTGAATTTTATTTATATCATCAACTTGAAAAGACTGTTCCAAATTCAAAAAGATTTAAAACTGATGCAACATGTCTAACCTTAGTAAAAATGAAATTGTTTGCATGTAGATTAGGAATCAATTACGACACCTTGATGTTTGCATTAAAGTACTCAAAGTTCATTCACAGTAACTGACTGTATTGAGGGTCTTCTTGGTTTTAATAGCTACCCAACAAATGCTGGTTGATGGATTAAATTAGATAATAAGTAAAGAATAAATGTTTCAAAATGTAAATATAAAATAGTAACAACAAGAGTATTAAAAACCAAACTCCCCTTTTTATAGAATTTGTCAGCTTTGGAAAGTGCTCATAGCTCACGTTTGAATGATTAAATGATTTTCTCTAGGCTTAAAATACACGTTAAATTTTAAAAATTAAATATAATAATTCATGAAAAGGGAAGCAAGGAAAATTTTAAAAAAGGATTACAACAAAATTTAAAGGAAGAAAGAGAGGCATGAAAACAAAAGAAAGATCAAGGAAGAGAGAATAGGAAAAGGCAGGGAGGAAAAGACAATCTTACTGTTGAATCTGCATTTCTTCCAGATGTTATAACACATATTAATCCATTTTTCTCTACATCAAAAAAGCTCATTTTAATATGAGGGCAACTGAGATTTAGTCAGGTCATATCAATTTCTATATTGCAACATCTAATTTTTCTATTTAATTGTATTCTTCGCATATAAGGGTTAAATAACACTCATCCCAAAAATTCATAACATAAATGTTTTTACAAAGTGTTTGCACCAATGTTTTGCAAAATTTATTGATCCAGAGGTCTAGATTTGTGTTCACAAGATCTGCATTCTACATCTAATTTCATTATTTACTTTTTACATGATTTTTGGCAAATTACTAAAGCATTTGGGAAAAAAATAATAAAGGTGATTGTTTTCAACGAACTTCAGATCTAGTTGACTATATTAAGTAAGTAGTTAAGCCCATTTGCTCTGGTCTAGATGACTTCCTATTGTTTTATTCTAATATTTGTTTAGGGAGAAACAAATCAAGTATTTTTTGCTATAGATCAAAATCAATGAACTAAACAAGAAAAAAAATTTAACATGTGAATTGTATGGGAAAGTCAAGACTGATTCTCTTTTAAGTGACAGAATCTTCCAGTAATTAGTATATTTCCTTTAAAATTATTTAAGTTATGATGTGGAGAAAGATGCAGGTTTCAGAAGATTTCATAGGTCTCAGGAACTTTTGTGTTCCTTTAATTCTCCAGACCTGATCACCGCATCTGAAATCACTACTCCACCGTACTCACAGATTTTATAGCTTTCCAATTATGCATATTTATGGACTATGTCTAATGCAAGAAGGCATTTTTCAAAATCAATAATTTTTTTGTTTTAGAAAATAACATGGGATTTACTTTATGTCCAAACAAAAGAATACACTTCACTTTTTATTTTTAAATAGTTCCCATTATCTGACCAAGTTTCTGAAATAATAATATAGTTGATGGTTTCGGGGCAATTTCTTGAAGGGTACTGATATAAGATCTATTATATGACAGAAAAATAGCTTCAGCTTCGATCAAGCCAAATAGCTTTGTCCTAATTTAGTATCAGCCTCACCGTGATGATATTTCTGTGGAGATTTGCCAACAACCTGCTGTCATCATAGGAAGTGACTTTGGCTCAGGCATCTAGTCAGTGAGCGAGTCACAGGGGACATACCAAAATGAGCATGGCAGTTGCTCCCTTCAAGGGTATGGAGAATTTTCTGTGCATATTTCTTTGTTTATACCACCTTGAGAAAAGAAAAAAAATGAAGGTCATGCTGAATATGTTTTGTCTTAGAATGCAGCATTTTCAGTAAATGATTAGGGAAAACTTTGTACTTGTCAGTAAAAGTTTGCCTTGAGCAAGCTGTATTCCCTAGGAGTAGTTGATATTTGTTGTTTTTTGGTCCCCGTTTCTAACTCTAGGTTTTGTTGTTGTTGTTGTTGTTTCCAGAGAATCACTGCTTCTCAATTTGTGTAAACTTGATAGAGTTGTAAATCTAGGTGCCTGTTCTCACAGGGTAGACTCTTAAGGGTGTCCCTAGAGTATCCCTCTGTTATATTAATTTTTCCAACCCTTTCATCTGCTCCAAGACCATAACTAATATATAGGAATTCAGATAACCTAACTGGAGATTTTCAATTGAAAAATGTATATATATACCATTTTGTACACCATATATATATATATAGTATGCTAATTGATTTTTGATATATGGATACATTGTGGAATGGGTACAAATCTTAAACTTTTGCAGCGTAACCAAGAACAAAAGAAAGGAAATGACTTTGAGTTAATGCTTCTGTAAACTAAAAATAAAATCTTACCCCCCATCCCCACTGACTGCATGGTTGCCCCCTCAGCCAGGGGAACCCCAGAAATGACTTAAAAACTTAGTTCCCAGGCATGCCAGGGCAGGAGGTCAGACACACCTTGTTATAAGCCCCTCTCTTTTATGGTTTCAACACAACATCTGACCAGCATTAATGATAAAATCGAGATCATAAGACTGACAGAATAGGCTCTTTGTGGCAATAAGATATCAAATTTTAAACAAGACTTAAGGCCATGCCAGGCAAGAGTTCAGTTACACATCCCTAGACTTAAACTACAAAAGATATACTACGTTCTAATGGCCACGAGGATTTTTCTTTCTCTATAGCAACTAAACAAGTACTGTCTTCAAGAAAAGAAATATTAAAATAATCACAACTCATCCAGCTCACAGAAGCTGACTACCTGAACCCTTGTTCTACTAGCCGTAACTACAGCTTTAATTGAACAAGAGACTAAATTCAGTAACTTTCTCCTAGTAAGAAGACCACCAACCATGGACTGGTCCTGGCCAGTTTACAGAGATTGCACACTTATATAACTTCGTGTCCTGAAAAGACCTTTCAATATATACGGTGATATTTTTCCCCTCCGAATCTCATTTTGAAATATGATTCCCAGTGTTGGAAGTGAGCCTAGTGGGAGGTGTTAGGATCATGGGAGTGGATTCCTCCTGAATGACTTGGTGCTGTTATCAGGTTAATGAGCCTTTATCAGGTTAATCAGTAAGTTCTCCCTCTATGAGTGCATGCAAGATCCGGTTGTTTTCAAGAGCCTGGCACCTCCTCCTCTCTCTCGCTCCCTCTTGCTATGTGACATGTTGGCTCGCCATTTGCCTTTCACCATGAATGTAAACTTCCTGAGGCCTCAAAAAAAGCAAGCAGATGTTGGTGCCATGCTTGTACAGCCTGCGGAACCATAAGCCAAATAAACCTCTTTTATTTGTAAATTGCCCAGCCTCAGGTATTCCTTTACAGCAAGGCAAAACTGACTAACACAAAGGCCTAATCATAGCACATTTAAATGTTATGTCCCCGCCTCAAGGTGAACATGAATTGTATGTTACATGCATGTTTGTTCAATACGCATGTGTCAGAACCACCTTCATGAATATTCATAGCTCTTCCTGTAATCGGTTGGATATGTATGTTTGACCAGCCTGTTCAACATAATTCTCCTACCACACTCCCTCCTCATTTGAGGTGCCCATCTCTGGACTCTGGCCAGACAGAAGCTCTACTTCCTAGGCTGCAGATGGCCACTTTGCAGGCTGTTACCCTTTATAAGAAATAAAGTATCCTTCTCCTTTTCTAAACTTACAGATTTTGTGTGTGTGTGTTTTTAAGTTTATACATCCTAGAAAATACACCTCAACCGAGCTTTCTGTCTCAAAAGCATTATCATGAATCCTTCTTGCTAATCGTAAAGTGCTAACATGTTTACAACCCATTTTCAAAAAGTTTTCTCCATCTACTTATTCCAGTTGCCTTTGACTGAATTATCTAAAGTCTGCATTTGCTTTTAAAAACTAAGATCTGTAATGGATATACCGGTATTTATCAATCATTCTGCTGATGATTAAATCATGCCTGGCAAATAGGAAAACTCATTTTTTAGGCAAAACAAACTTGTTAAGTCTCCAAATGACCCTCTCCCCTTTTTGTGAGTGATACAGAAAGTAAATTAATCAATTAGACTCCATGTAAGTTAAAATTTGTTGTCTGACAGACTTGTGGAAAGCAGACCCACTGAGCAGAAGGAGATGCTTTTGCTGAACGGGAACCAGGGTTAGGGAGACCTGTGAGGATTCAGACTGGGAAATGATGTATTAAACTTCACCTTTAATCAGAAGATGACTCACAGGAACCCATGGAACCTCATGCTAAATAATCTGTGGAATGTACAGAAGCAGGTGATACAAGTTCTAAGGGAAAAGAGTGGCTATAAACATGAAAGCCATTTTTGGAGGCATAGTATTAAGAACTGACTGCCAAATGTTTCTGATTCCCCCACTCCAGAAACGTGATATGATTATATTCCCTGGCCCCTTTGCAGTTGAGGGAGACCTGTAATTAAAATATGGAGGGTGAGCAAAATAGATCAGTGCCATTTCTAGGCCACAATATTAAAGTGACAATGCAAGACCCTCTAGAACATTCTTTGCCCCTCACATAGTAATACCAAAGCTAGAACAATAGCTATTCTATTCTGTGTTCATGGATCCTTCAGAAACTATGTTGAGCAGTCATTACTGACACTCAGTGAAGGACTTGTAACCTGGGTGAGAAGCTTTTGTTGTTTTGACTGCTGAGACTTGGGGATTGACATTTCAATATAAATCATAGTAGCATAACATAGAATACACTAATACAAGCAGCTGTAGTTACCATTAACATGTCACAGGCTCAGCTGAGTTGGGGAGAAAGAACTCAGCTGTCAGCTGTCAATTTAAGAAACAAACTACAATGAAAGCAATGGTCAAATCTTTAATCAGTTACTGTGATGTTACAAGCAAGAGGCTAAACTGGAGAACGCTTCCACTTCACTTATTTCTTTCTCCCAAATGGAATGTTGCACCGAATGAGGGTAAGAGAGGTCTACACAGAAGGAGACTAGAGGATTGTCTCACTGCTGAGAGAACCCCAGTAAGAAGTTCTTTCAGTTTTATGGACCCTGGAGTCAAAGGAAATTATGCGGGAAGGACAGGGAGTGGAAAACTACTTACTGGGTACTAAGAGTAGACAAAAGTTTCAACTTTTTCCCTTCTTGCTTTTATTAGGAAGTCTCAGCGGAGGTGCCTGAAGAAAGCCTCAGCCAAAGGTCCCAGAGAACGAGATCTCAGAATGAAGGCGACTGGTTAGTGATATCTTTTGGCTCTGTGTCCTCACCCAAATCTCATCTGGAATTGTAATCCCCATGTGTAGAGGGAGGCAGGTGATTGGATCATGGTGGTGGTTTCTCCCATGCTGTTCTCATGATAGCAAGTGAGTTCTCATGAGGACTTTGTTGCTTAATGAGTGTGGGGCTCTTCCCTCTTTGGGCTCTGTCTCTCACCTGCCACCATGGAAGACATGCCTCTTCCCCTTCTGCCATGATTGTAAGTTCCCTGAGGCCTACCCAGCCATGTGAAACTGTGAGTCAACGAAACTTCTTTTCTTTATAAATTATCCAGTCTCTATAAATTATCCAGTCTCAGGCATGTCTTTATAGCAGTGTTAAAACAAACTAATACAGTTAGTAATGCAGATGTGCCTAAGAGCATGGCCAGCCATGAAGGCTGAGTCCTAGATTGAAACTCCCATCACAGACTGAAGTGCACTGGCTGGGCACCAAGCCTGGTGTAGAGAAAGTAGTTTCTCTATGAGGTAAACCCCATGAGGTTTGCCAGGCCTATGATCAGGCCTAAAATATCACACAAAAGTTTTTTGGCCGAAGACAGACTCCTGATAGATTAGTAATCAAGGCAACATTAGCTTAAGGCTGTCTTTATACTTTGAGTTCCTACAATAACAATCTGAAACCTAAATTAGAAGTATAACAAACAGTCAAGGTTCATCCAGTCACGGCCAGCCAACTCATCAGACCATGCCCAAATAATACAGACAGCCAGTTGTGAACAACCAGGTGACCTCTGTACTTTGCCTCTGTGTCTGATCCATAAAAGCCAGCTGTTCACACAGCTGGATGAAGTTACATAAACCTTTTCTGGGTCTGAGTTCTGCCTGATGCATGAATTGTACTTTGCTCAAATAAACCCTGCTAAATTTAATTTGTCTAAAGTTTATGTTTTGTTTTTTGGTTTAACATTCCTCAACATATAATTGCAAGACCAAGAATGTATCTGTTCTGCCACCAGAGGCAGATAATTGGTAGTTAATTTTTTTTCTTAATGGCTAGAGTCCTTTTCAAATGAGTCTATTTCAGTTATCTATGGCTGTGTAACAAATTGCTCCCAAACTTACTGACCATTTTGATTTGCTCATAATTTGAGGGTAAAGGATTCGGAAAGGGCTAGGCTGGGCAGTTTATCTGTGATTCTTTTGGTGTCTGTCAGCAGAGACAGCAGTGACTGGAAGATAGTGTTCCCTTGTGGCTCCCCTATTCACATATCTGGTGAAACAGTGTTCTTTATTCTCTCTTTCTCCCTTTATCTCTCTCTCCCTCCCCTACCCCCTTTCTCTCCCCATTCGCCCAATACAAAGGTTTGATGCTGTCTTAACTTCTGGGCCTTTCCATGCAACTAGTTTTTGTCACAAGTTCGTGGTATTAGGGTAGTTAAATTTTTCACAGTGGCTGGCTCCCAAGAGGCAGGAAGTGGAAGCTAAGAGGTCCATTAAGAACAATACCCAGAACTAGCGCAGGGTCATTTCTGCCTTTGTTGTTGTTCAAAGTCAGCCTACAAAGCCCACCAGGCTTTAAGTTCGTGAAAAATTCAACCTCACTTCTTGATAGGGAAGCTGCAAATCACCTTGTAGAAGCACATACGGGATGGGAGATGTTATTGTGGTTTTCTTTGGAAGACAAATCTGCCATATATCCCATGTTGGTGAGTTTAGAAAGACTGGAATACTAACAGACTTAAAGAACATCTGCCACAAGTTATTTATTATAAGAGGAAAGAATATACATACAAATAACTGTCATAAAACACATACATATACTGTGTAAGAAGGCATACAAAAACTGTAATAAAACATACACATATATTGTGTGACAAAAGAAAAATAAAACATATACGTATATTGTGTAAGATGGAATGTCTGTTTCTAAAGGATAATGCTTTTTCTAAGGGATGGTGTTTATTTCTAAGGAAAACTTTGTATTAGATTTTCATTGCTAATGTAACAAATTTCCATAAACTTGGCAGCCTGTAAGAACTCCAATATTTTAACTTATAGTTTTGTAGGTCAGAAGTTTAGGTGGGGTTAGCTGATTTCTGCACTCCAAGTCTTACAAGGTTAAAACGAAGTTACCAATAGGTCTGCATTTCCTACTGGAGACTCTGGGGAAAGATCCGTTTCCAAACTTATTTAGATTGTGGGCAAAATTCAGTTTTCTGTAGTTGTGGGACTCACATCACTGTTTCCTTTGTGGCTGTTGGTTGGGGGCCAGTTTTTTCCTCCTAGAAGCTACACTCAACCTTTCTTAGGGTTTCCATGTGAATCCCTCCAGCAATGACTAATTGAGTCATAGTACACTTTGAATTTCTCTGAGTAATCCTTGTGCAATATCTCTCTACCTTTAGATAGAGAAGTGATTGGCTTTTAAGGGGTCATGTAATTACATTGGACTTACCTGGGTAATCCAAAATAATTTGACTACTTAAATGTCTGTCACCTTATTTACATTTGCAAAGTCATTTTTGCCGGGTGACATAGCATATTCTCAGGCAGGAGAGGTTAGGTCATGGACCTATTTAGAGGGCTATTCTGTCAACCACAGAAATAACAAAAAGCATTCCATTGTTTCTTGACAGATGAATAAGCTATTTCAGTGCTATAGAAGTTGAAGCTATATAGAATGTGAAGTATTTTGTATTTATGCTAAGTAGTTTGAACTAAATCTGTTTTGACTAGGCATATCTATGGTCTTGGGCAGAGAATAATATATTTTTTGTATTTTTCAGAGATAAATTGGTGGGCGAGATGGAAAATAATTTAGACAGAGTGAACTAGCTCAAGCCTTAACTATCAGGAAGAGATAATAATGTTCTATATTGTGGCTTACTAAGAAGATTGGGAATGGAAAATGAGAATGATTTTATGGGAATGAAAGTATTCAATGGTTATTTTTTCTTAGTTATAAGAGTCTTCACTGATTTATAAAATCTTTGTAAGTTTATTTGGAAAGATGGGGGGGTAGCATTTTTCAAAATTAAAGAGACCATGGGGAAATAATACATTTGATTTGAATTATACTGATTTTTGAGATTTTTAAGCTATCTTTAAGAAGATACCCTCTAGATAATCAGATACATTAATAAGTCAAGAATTCAAAAGAGAGATAAAATACACAGATATACTTGTGATTTTCTATTTTCTTTAGAATAATTTAAACAATAAACATATTAACATTTAGAGAACCCAGGTCAGGATATATATGCATTTTTTTTTAGATTTTATATGTTTCTGAATTAGCCTTTTAAAGTGTATAATGAAAACTTAGAAAGAATCTTCCACTTTTTCCCCTAATATTCCCTTAGTAGTCTATTATAGACTTAATCCTTCAATAATGATTGTATTTTCTGCAACGAACTGGTTTTAATTATGCTTGAGCAAAAGCACATTCTCTAGTTTTTTATAATTCATCTTTTTTTTTTTTTTTTAAGAAAAGCATTTAAAGCTCCTTCTTAATTGGTGACTCAGATTTTGGCCGTGAAAACAATTATGCCTTTAGTTGCCTTATTTTGCAGAATAAATGAGTCTTTTTATCTATTGAGATTTATTCCAAAATGGAAACAGCAATGCTAAAATGTCTAAATTGGTTGAGGTTAGATATTTGATAGAGCTTGGGAGGTAAGCAGAATCTCAGGGAATAAAATCAATTTAATAGCTATTTTTAGAGACACACACGCATGCACACATTTAATGAGTTTAAAATTGTGATCACGTGATGAAAAGTTGCAGCATTGATGGAAACCCAAACATACTTCTATGGTCAGCAGAATGTTGATGTAGGAAAAATATTTTAATCTTGATAGCATAATATCCTGTCCTCTGACATCAGGACTATTCTGGCAAAGAGGCTTAAAAAGAAATATTCTAAAAGAGTTTGCTGCACTTTTATAATGAATAATAATAAGGTTTCCAAGTTCCAATATTCTGCCTGTCTGTTTCTACATTGTGGAACATTTTAGGACTTTGTTAAACTTTTCACAAGAACTTCTCTTTTAAAAAAGTACATTTAATAGAAAAATTACCTAACATCTGACTTATTTCTCTCCCTATCTCTCTCATATACCTATTTCCAGATATATGTACATATATCCATATATATTTTTGTGTTAATCTATATATTGCTATATACATGGAAGTAAAAGTTTGGACTAATTACTCTGCAACTTAAACTTAGAAACCAGATAAATTAAATATAAGTGACTGTGTTTTTTTTTTTCATAGTGCGAGCATTTAATTTATTTTTGTGCTTGTTTTTTTGATGAGTTCTTATTTCATTTGGATTTGACTACTTGCTTATTTATATGCTTTCATTTTACAAAAATTACTATTTTGCAATGTGAAGAATTTCAGGAAGTGTGTTTACAAACAACAACAAATCATTTGAGATACATTACAAATGTCTGACAAATTAATATTTCAAAAATTGAGACTTAATATTTAGGTCGTTTAGGGGCCGAGAAGGAAAAACGATGCAGGCATTATCAATTATTGCTGACACCACTGTTTGCTAAATGCCTCCAAATCTTAGGGATGTCTAAAAGGGAACTAAGCTTTGCTCTATGATGTGGCACATTTTTTGAAAAACATTATAAATTTATATTGATGAATGCTAATATTGAGCACAAGATAAGAGCAAAGCTGAACGCATTGCATGGGTTTCCCATTTCTGGTGTTGACATTAATGCTGACTAATCTTGCCTACAGATCTGCCATTGTTGATTAAATGTTTACTGATTCTAAATCCACGTCCAAAAGTTTCTTACATTTTTCTTTATAACATTAAATATTAGGTTCATTTTTGCTCCTTTTCCCCCAATTCTCTAAAAATAAGCAAGGTTAAAAATCAGATGTCTTATTTTTCCTAGATAGGAAATTCTGTCTTGCTGTCTCATTCTTTGAACAAACTCAACTTATTTGTGAAATTATTTTTCTAATATCCTGCAAAATAGCATCAGAGACACAGTTTGATGTGAGTCATATTGCTATAATAACTGCCTCATGTGATGTGGGATAGTTTATTTGGTTTACAAATGAATACAAATGATAACATCAAAATAGTCTGTAAAATATATTAGCAATATTGGCTATTGTTTACACTGAATAAAAGTGTTATTTAGAAGTTTGGAAAAATCAATATCTTACTTGAAATGCAGTAGAATACATTAACTCTTTTTTGTTTATTTTGGCAGTAAAAGTAAATTGCAGAATAAAGAAAAAAAACTGCAGTCGAACACTAATCCACTTGTCTTCTAAATTTGTGCATATGCATATACACAGACACACAAATCAGTCATACATTTAAGCTATCTAATGATTTTCTGCTGTTTAAAAACTACAATATTATTTAATTTGTAGAACATTGGCGCTAGAAGTAACCTTAAACATTACATCACCCAAGCCTGTATTTTTATTGCCAAGGTCATAGAGTGAAAGTGATTCAAACCAAAATCAATTTGTCTTCCAAGTCCAGTTTTCTTTTATTAAAATACTTTGTCCCTTATATCTAGAAAACCCAGAAAGAATATAATAAAAGCACATTTCTAAAATCCCAAGATCATTTTAAGGGATAAGGCCTTCTCCCACCTTCATGTTCCAGAAGCTTGCTGTTTGATTTTTGATCCCAAACATATTAGAGGCTTTGTTAGCAGCTCCTTCTGGCACTGAATCATCCAACAAAAAAATGTTTCCCCATTTAGTGGATGAAGAACCTAGAATGAGGTTGGAAACTAAAATTCATTTGAGAAGAGTGACATTTATTTGTTTAATATTTTCATTCTCTTGAAGCATGCTTGTATTTAATTTAGAGGACTATGTTTAGCATAATAAAGGTCTTTATTTCTCTTTCTATCCTAGAATGGAAACTACTAATGCAAATTGCTGACTCATTGTATAGTAAACGGAAGTAAATGAAGAAACCAGTTCAGGCTTTAATTATCCAAGAAAATCATGCGTAAAATAAGAAAAATGTAAGTCCATAAAACTTTTAAACTCATCCATGATATGTTTTGAAACTTTTAAATTCCTCCATGATAAATTTGAAGTTAAGAAACTTTCCTGGCTGGGTGTGGTAGCTCACGCCTTTAATCCCAGCACTTTGGGAGGCCAAGGCAGGCGGATCATGAGGTCAGGAGTTTGAGACCAGCGTGACCAACATGGTGAAACCCCATCTCTACTAAAAATTCAAAAATTATCTCGGCATGGTGGTGCACGCCTGTAATCCCAGCTACTCAGGAGGCTGAGGCAGGAGAATCTCTTGAACCCGGGAGGCGGAGCTTGTAGTGAGCTGAGATCACGCCACTGCACTCCAGCCTGGCGACAGAGCGAGACTCTGTCTCAAAAAAAAAAAAAAAAAAAAAACTCTCCTTACTGTCAGACGAGTTCTATTTTCATTCATTTGTTGGTTCATTCTTCACTCATTTATTAGTTTATTTAACACATATTTTTTAATGCCTTTAATGTGCCTGATACTTTTTTAGACCACTTTATCTATTGGGTAAAATACTGAAATCTCTTCCTTTGAGTATGCTATTTCTCAGTCTTTTACACTGGAACCTACAGTGTATAAACTGTTCAAAAGCTAGATAAATCTCCAAATTAAATATATCGTTCTTCAATTTACTTGATTTTTTTCAAAGAGTTATTCCATTTGGCATAAACAGGGAGTCAGGAGAGTTTGATTTAAAAGCATCTATACATTATATGTAACAAACCTGCACGTTGTGCAAGTACCCTAGAACTTAAAGTATAATAAAAAAAAAAATAAAAAAAAAATAAATAAATAAAAGCCAAGGTATGGTTGAGAGGACATGGAGTAGGACAATTAGAAAGTCAGGTTCAGGGGCCACTATTCCTGGGTTCAGATTATAGGCCTGCCCTTTGCTAGCTGTGTGACCTTGGCCAAGTTAGTTACTTCTTCATTCGTAAATGCTAATATGAAAATTAAGCTAATACTACTGAGTTAATTCATGTAAAATAATTAGAGAACCTGGCACATGTTAGATGTTATTGCTCATGTAAATTGCCTTAGACAAATAGAATTGTAATTATAGTTACAATTTAGGGAGGGCAAAAGATGACTCTGGGCATGAAAGGGGAAGCCAGATTACTTAGTATTTAATAATAAGATTATTTGATTATGAGATGTAAGTGATAATAATAAATGAAGCACTTTACTTTGTAGCAAGTTATAGACAAAAGTAAATGTTAGAAATATTTTAATTGCCTGAGAATTGTTTTTTCAAAGGGAACAGATTTTAGTCAGAGAAACTGGTTAGGAGAATCTTACAATAGTCTAAGGTAGAACTAATGAGATTTTATATAAAAATGACAAAATCATAATTAAGAAAACATATTTTTGAGCCAGGGAAGATACTAAAATATTTTCATGTATGGAGTTATTGAATCTAATCTATGAGGTATGAATTATTTTTATTTCCCAACATAAAAGAATAAAATGTGACTTGGAGATGCTTAGGAATTTGTCTACTATCATACAGTTTCTAAGTGCTAGGCTTAGTTTTATACTAATATACTAATTTATTTGAGTTGATAATTAACTTTATTATATCATAGTCCTTCTGGTTATTAATTTCTATACAATGAGAACATTAGATGTTTATTGAATTGATTCATTATGTGTGATTATAAGAATAAAGACATGGTCAAAAACAAATTATGGCTCTCCAATTAATGATAGCAGGATTAGAAGAAAAACAGACTGAGGAGAAAAATTGAAGGAGAAGATTTGTTCATGTTGGCAGATGGTAATTATTAGCTATCCATGGGATGCCCAAAGGAAGATGTTCAGAATACAGGTGAATATACACATGTGAAGCCACAGGAGAGGTGAGGGCAAGAAATAGAGATTATGAGTTTCAAGTGCAAACAAAATAAAAGTAGAAAAGCAAATAAAAAGAAATAGTCAAAGAGTCACCAAGATAATCAGGCAAACAAATGGAGTAAAACCTTACAAGGAACAAAAGCTCAGCAGTGTTGATTGGAATGTAGAGCGATACAGTCATACAAGGATGGAAATGCTTTTCATTAAATTTAGTACTCACATGCTTTTAATTTTCTTTCAAGGAATATTTTGATTTCAGGCATGGAGAAAGAAACTACATTGTTAAATTTTAAAATGTCATTAGTGAATGAGATGCAGAGAACTGGACTCTGAAAAATGTATGATAAATTTTTAGTAATTTTGAATGAGAAAAGAAAGAGAAAAACAGTTTGGGAGTTGGTATTGTAAATAGAGGCATTTGTTCCATTTTGTTTTGTTTTGTTTTTATTACAGAAATGGATATACCCATACCAAATGGAGAGGGGATGAGTAGGTAATAGAGATAGGGCCATTTCCTTGGAGCAATGTCTGTAAGGAGATGAGTAGGAAAATTACCAAAAAACACAGGCATCCTGAAATGACTCATAGATGTAGCAGACAAGATCTCACGACAGGTCAGTTTCTTACTTTGGGATCTATTTCTTTCATGCTTAAAATAATTCCAATGTCATAGGTAAAATTCAGTACCCATCAGGCTATAAATCCTTCAGATTTTCACAATCGTTCTTATGATAACATCAGATTTCTTGCCCAGAGTCTTGCTTGTGCATTTGAATTTCATTTAAATTTTGAGAAAATACTGCCCTATCTTACCATGATTTTCCCCATCTTCATAGTATTATCAGATTTTATTTTGAATTTTCTCTCCTTGTTAAAGAAAAAAAAAGGCATTACTCAATGCTGCAAATAAAAATGTGAAAGTGATTGTAGGCAGTTTGAAGATGGTGGAGATAGGCATTGAATGTATTCTAATTGAAAGTATTTTTGAAACAATTTCTGGTAAACAAAATGACTCAGCATTCTGTCTGTCTATTTCTTTGTCTCCATCTGACTCTTAATTAACTTCTGCTCTCTCTGAATTTGTAGCTGGCTTAATTTTTTAAAAAAATTGAAAACAATTAATTTTTTAAAATTCCAGAAGATGAACCATACGACAATTCTTTAAAAGTCCCAGAGATCAGTCTCAAGACCTCTTCTTCACTCTATCAACCTTCAGTTTAATTAAGAAAGAAACTGCCACCTGTTTTAAGATCTAAATCCCGATGTCTCAGCAACTTCACAAAAGAGGTCTCGCTGGAGATTTGGAAAGTGAAAGTGAAGCAGAAGCTATTTTGTATCTTACACATATTGCCACCTATCTGCTGGCTTCCTTCCTTGACATGAGACAGTGGCAGGGCCTGCAATTCCTTTATTTTCCCCTCATTTCTCAAACTCCTGGATCCAGTGAGTGTGTTTATTAGCATGCAAAGGGCCCAATTTCTTCAGGATCCCTTCCCCATCAAGGTCAGAGGCAACCAGAGCTGACACTATTTTCAGTGCATCTTCATTGGAGTCCAGATCATGTTTGTGGGTTCCAGCTTAATCTTGGGTGGTCTCCCCTCCTTTCTATCCAGCATCCCTTCCAAACCTGCCTACCCTGTTTGCTTCTACTACCAGCATCAGACTTGATGAGAAGAATCTTATTGAGATAAACTGGCTCCCACAACTGCTTAAAATCAAATTTCTATAACAAATGTATGTGCATGTGTAACAAATGTATGTGCATGTGTAACAAATGTATGCGCATGTGTATATGTGTGAATATATACACACACCCATACACACATGCATACAATACACTATACATTACTCTAATAATGCTGCTTTGCTAACTCAGCCCTGATTGACACATCCAGTTTTATCTCTAGTATAAATTTTCTTCTGTAATCTACACTGATATACAAGTTGCCTGTTCTAACAAATACTTTATACTTAACCATATTCAAAACAAATTACATTTCATGCAAATTTGCCTTTTCACATACTTGCTCACATCTTTAAATGGAAATTTCCCTCTTCAGTTGCTAGGGTTTGGAGACATTTTAAAATTTTGCCCTTTTCCTTACATACACTTTCCACCTGGGAAAAGAAACAACTGGCATACCTTCAAAATATTTTCATTTATATATATACCAAATATCCAAGTACATAAAAAAATCAATCACTCTTCACTACTTTTTCCACCCTCATTATGGGCTCAGGCATCATTAGCTCTCACCTGAGTTCGTGTGGTATCAGCCTTAACTGGATTTTGGCTTTAGTTTTTCCCCATAGAGCAAATAGAATGAGCCTTTCAAAAAGAAAAGAGTTTATGTCTTCCCTCAAAAAATTTCAAGGACTCTTCATCTTACCTATACTAAAAACAAAAGCTCTTGTAACAGTCAACAAGAACCTGCTGGGTTCAGATCCCGTATCTTGCTTCTTACCTCTTGCTTGCTCTCTGTGCTCAGACACCCTGGCTTCCAGCTGTCCTTACAATACACAAACTCGAGGGCTTTGCAATGACTGACCCATCTGTTTGGACTGCTTTTGCTCTCACATGTTCACAGTATGCACACCCTCACTTCCTATAGGTGTAGGAAGGTACCTGAATACATTACATATGATAACGCCCATCCTTCCAGACCCCATAATTCACAATAATTACTCTTGATGCCCTTATTATGCTTTATTTTTCCCATGGTATTTACAATTATTTGATGTGCTA
The DNA here is from genome assembly GCF_000951045.1 of Mandrillus leucophaeus. NCBI lineage: Eukaryota > Metazoa > Chordata > Mammalia > Primates > Cercopithecidae > Mandrillus > Mandrillus leucophaeus. The sequence continues at coordinate 913,591 of NW_012109920.1, read as the reverse complement.
CCTATATGTTATTTATCTGCTTGCTTATTCTCCATCTGCCACATCAGAATGAGAGTAGGTACTTCTTCATCCTTTGTGGGACAGATGAATAAATGGACGGATTAATAAATGAGTCAAACAATTTTCCTCTGACCATTTACTTTGAAGATCAGTTTTCTTCTGAACAAATGAGTCAGCATTTGGGGTGGTTTTCTACCACTTACTGTATAGAAGTTGATGTTTCGCTAGAGGTGGTCTTATATAATTAATTGCTTAGGTTAGTCTCTTTTAGAGTGCAAGAAATAGAAATATATTACACACTTCCCAATCAAGGTGGGTGCAAGCCAAGTGTACATTTAGAATTAGGTATCAAAGAATAATCTCATTGGTCACATGTAGAGAAGTTCAAGAACATTCATTCATTCATTCATTCATTCATCCATTCATTTATTAGGTATTAGGATAAGCAGCTAAGAAGCTGCTTCAATTACAGGGGAGTAATTCTAGTGATCTGCCTTATGTGTAACCTTTCTTTCTCTTTGTTATTTATTTATTTATTTAGTCTTTATTTGCTTCTTATACTAGTATAAACTATTAAACACTACATTTCTATCTTCTATTTACATTGTCTTATTTTTTATTTAGTTTAAATCTTCTCATACAAATAAAACTTTAAGCTCCCTCACCCATTTATTTTACTTTATGTACTAATGAAACAAAAAATTAATAACGTGATCCACAATATTTAAGAACTACTGAGTGAGACTAAAAAGTTGTATTTTTTTTCATGTGAGCTATAATATTTCTCTTCAGCAGCTCAGAATCTAATTGTGCTGTCACATGCCACCTCATAAATATGTACAAACATTTGTATCAGTAAAAATCTGTGGAAGGAAAAGTTCAAACAGTAACAACTGCAACAGGAATGGAGTTTTATAAGGATGATTCTGAGTCAGATGATGAAGATAAAGAGAAATACGAAGAGGAAAGGGAGTGAGAAGAACATCATGAGGAAAACCAAGGAAAGGGTAAAAAGGAGAAGAAGAAGACAGGTGAATGGGGCTGGAGTTTCAGAGGAATATATTGTGCTTCCTTAGTTAATCCTTGAAGAACAATTATGGTTTGGTTGAAAAGAAAGAGAAGGAAAGGATATGCCAATCTAAAGTGCTAAAGGTAAAAGTGCGTTAGCAGAGACTGCCAAATGTTATGGACGGTGTCTGTGGATAAACAGGTTTATAACACAAGTAAGTCAATCAGCATGCTAACAAGTACTTCAGTTAAAAATGATCTTTACTCAACACCCTATAGATCACTAAGTTATCATTTTAGAATCAAATATACATTAAAGATCATTTTACGCTTTGATAAGTTTAAACAAGCTTCCATTGATTAGTATGTTTTATTTTTTGTTTTTAATAGTATATCTTTTCAGTGTATTACAGGGAATATTAATACTTTTAAGATACTACTTATATTGGTGATTACAGATAGAGTCAAGATGATTATACTGTTTTGATACAGTATATATGTCGGAGAATAGAAAAAATAGAAAAGAAACTAGAAAAGAATATGGGGATGATGAATGAATTCACTAGGTCTTTGCAATCTTATTACACAATGGACTAGATTGATTAATTGACTGACAAAAAGTCTTAATACGTAAAATGTATTCCAGAATGTTCAATGAAAAATTATCTTTAAAGTCAGAATAAAATTTCAGAAACTTGTGCCCCTATGAAATACAAAGCTCATCACATTATACACACAAATGTATATAATTATGATTTGCCAGCTAAAAATAATACTAATTTTTAAAAACTATTAAAACAAAGTTATTTCACACATACAAACTTCATGAATTGAAAGTTTACTTCACCAGTTTACAAGAAGATACTTGAGTTTTCATAAATCTTTTATTTAAAATCCTAAAATCAAAGATTCAGGTTGGTTACCTTGGGGGAAAGGGATCCCTGAGACAAAACTTCAGGCACAAACCTGTGCTTCCTAAGAACAAATGAAGAGTGTATATTTTTATTCTGACTTTATTATTTTAGATTTCATTAACTGCATAGTTGTCTGACCAGGACTAGAATTTTGATTTCTGAATAAGGCTGGGAAGCTGATTTAGTGCACCATTGCAGGTGGTGTCCTGAACTGGGCAAAACTGATAGATTTTAAGACTCAGAGGAGTCTTAACCTTCTTGACCTTCAGAAAGCTGGACTTTCATAAGAGATACATTTTTTAAAATTTCTTTAACAGGATTTTTGTTGAAAAGGGTATTATCCACTCAAAATTTGATTTGTAAACTTCTGCTAGACTACAGTGGTCAATAATCAGTTATTTTACTTTTATTTTAAAAATTTTCTTTATTACACTAAATGGATGATTATAACAAGTTGAGGAGGGGAAGGAAAGATGATGTGTAATTTAACAATAATGTACATTTAAATGAAATACAATCCAAAAAGAAATTAGAAAAAATTTCTTACTGTTCCTAACAAAAAATCAGACTAAATATCTTCTTGTTAGTTGGTGATGGGGGATGATGAGGAAAAAGAAAAGGATAGTTGAGTTGTGAAAGGAAAAGGGAGAAAATCTTGACTCTTCAGTACTGAATGTGTAGCAGACACTTCAGGCATCGTTTCTCATTATTCATCACGTTGTCATGTCCATCTTCAAGTGTGTGTATAATTATACAGTGGGACCTTTAACTATGGAGAGAAAATGAGATAAAATAAAACTTACATCTAAATATTTGTTTGATGAAATGATAATATTGTGAAGGATATTCAAGGAATGCATTGCCGGGTGCTTAAAATCTAAAGGAAAGCAAATTATATTTTCAATAGATTTGGAGGACAGAATCAAAATCATAAAGGAAGAAGAACAGAAACAATTGTCCAATCACTCTTTCCTATGCATAATATTTATAAAACATGGACAGAACTGAAATCTATTAAAATATCAAATGATTGTGTGTGTGTGTGTGTGTGTGTGTGTGTGTATGTATGGGAATTTGGGTAGCACAATGGATATGTTCAATATTTCAACATTTTCTAACTTTTTAGAATAAATTTACTACCATAATATATCTTAAAAGCATCAGCTGAGATCTTTAAACTAGTTTAAAGATTATTTAATTGTGTCTTCTGTGTCACTACCCAGTTGTTTCTAAACGAGCAATTAATATACTGTTGGTATTTAGCTAAATGCATTATTTTGAATCATTTCAACTAGTTACTTCATGTACAGTGATGAAAGCTATATGCCTGACTTGGTTACTTCAAATTAAAAATGGTTTACTCTTTTCTACATTTATCTTGTACTACAGATTTCCCTCTTTTTGCCTGGATTATCTTCTGCGCTTTAACTGTATTTGGAGCTCATATAATTTAAGATTGCACTTTAGCAACACTGAAAGCTTTTGGAAAATTAGGAAATGAGCAACAGTCACTTGAAATAGTATTTTCCCGTAGAAGAATATGTATAAAATTGTACTAGTGCTACTTAAGCCTCTCTGGATACACATTTCTGAATTTCGGTAAACGTTTTAAGAGGGGAAAAATAGTACTGCCCTCTGATAACTTGCTATAGTCAGATTTGGGACATGATATAATCACTCTGGAGTTACTATAAAAGAAACTTGACAAATAATTTGTCTTAGACCTGAATATGTCAAGGGCATCATATCAGAAAATTTGAGCCTTGACAGCATTAGCAAATTTATTGAGTTCTTACTATGTTCTAGCTAGCTACCCACACACTCTCTGAATTTAACTCCTTTTAGCTTTATTTGAGAAAGACAGGAAATGCTAAATAATAACTTCTTCAAATAAAGGAAACAAAGCTAATAAATGTTGGTGATTGGAATCAAATCCAGTCAACCATGTATATATACCACAGTGGTTGCCTTTCAACGGGAATACGGTGCTAGATATAAAAACAATCTTAGCCAGGTTGAAAATGGTAATAGCATCTTTCTATTTGTGTCTCCAACTCACCACCATAGATTTTTCCATTTGCTGATTCCTGTTTTCATTCTGTATTTCCAATTCACTCCAGGAAGAATAGCATTTTAAAACAGTGCAGGGATAGCATCTTCGGAGTACATTTTAAAATAGTAACTAGAATTGTGAAAGTTACTGTTCCAATGAATACTTCAGTGGAAGGAAGTAGGGATGAAAAGAAACGAAGAAACAGAAGTTTTGTAAAGATATTGATTTCTCCCAGTGAACATAAAGTGAGGCAGGAAATTACAAGACATTCCCATTCTCTATATTGTCAATATCTAAATGGGGAGGAGTGTTTAAGTAAAAACAAGGCCAGTCTTTGTCAGGTCTTCAATATGGCAAACCTCCAGTGCTTTTAGAATCTTGAAGTTCAGACATTTAACAACCCACTCTCCATTTAGGTAATTTAGTCCTTTAAAAAGAAGATTGGCAGAAAGGAAAGAGAGTGAAGCACTCTGTTTATCCAAAGTAAAATAGATCCTAGATCCTAGGCACTAAGTGCACAATCTTCTATCATGTTGTCCTGCCAGGACACTTTACTTTATCCATAGAATCATTTACAGGACAAAGGGTAATTGAGATATTGACCTTAACCACTCCTTGATCTTAGAAACCTGTACACTTGCTATATAGTGCCCAAGGCAGCTGTTCTACTTTCTAATCTTTTCAGGGAAAAAAAAAATCCCTCCACATTTGCAAAGATTGAGTGCCCACACAATATTAAATTCACGAAAACCTACTTAAGATAAATTCTGAACGAGTGCTTTTAACACATTTAGTAGGTGTCAGAAATAAAGTAAAAGCAACGTGAAGTTGCTGCTTGTGAAGAAGTAGGGTAAATCACTATCAGTGGATCTCTCAGCAGTCCTTTCACTTACCTCTTCCATCATAAGGTAACAAAGAAAATGCCATTCCTTTCTCGGGTGGAAGCCAGTAAGAAAAATTTAAAGACTGTAAGCTACTCTAACACCATATAAAATGTGCTTTTTAAACCTCGATCAAAGAGGCAGCATTCTATGTTATTTAAAATAGATCTCTTTATTGCTAAGTATCCATTAGGATAGAAGGAAAACATATTTATTTATTCATTAAATATTATATATCCTGTTTATTTCTAAAACGTCATGGATTTCAGTTTGGTATGATAGCATGAAAACATTCTTTAAAAAAATAACAAGAGAAAGTTATTTACAAACAAAGATGACATTCTGAGACTTCAATATTTTATGTAATATTTCAAAGAATTGATATACTTCGAAAAAAGAGTGGTTTCAGGTGTTTGGAAGAGGTGATTAATATAAATGTACTTGTGGTTAACATGAAAAAAACTGCAGAGAAAAACTACTATTCATTAAACTTTTATACTAGGTGGTAAGTTCTTGAATGGAATTTTACATATGGGTTTTTTTTTTTTTCTTATCAAATCATCACGGTAGACCCATGGAAATTGTTTATTATTTGTCTTTCATTAGTGAGAAAACTAGGTCTGAGAGATAAAATATATTTTCACAGGTCACAAGTCACTACAATTAAAAGCAAGTTTCTCATTTTGATGCCTGTATTCTTCCTCTGTGGCACAGTCGTATCTCCAGTGTGGATAGTCCAGATCTTTGAAATAATATAAAGTTAAGTAAAGGAAAGAAATTATTTTTTAATGTCATCATTTCTTTTACCTTAAAATAGAAGTAATTATAACATGTCAGTATCATGTATTTTTAAACAGCAATTGTGACAATAGTATGTATATTTTACAAATTTTGTAATGACATTAAAGTGCAAGATGTTGTCATATTTAAATTGTTAGTATTCATTTGTTGTCATATTTAACTTTTAAAAAATGCTTTTACAGCCTTGCATAAATTCTGTTGTTTGTCTTGTGCTCCAATTAAGATTCATTCAAAATTTTTCTTTGGTAAGACATGATTCACAAAGTATTAATCATAAAAATAAGGGAGGAAAAGAATGAAAATGGGCATCTCCTAATATCAACACACAGTAAACACTTTAAATGTTATATTTAGAATGTACATCTTTTTTTTTTCTTTCTGAGACAGAGTTTCACTCTTTTTGCAACATCAGTAACAAGGACACCATGTCTGGAAGCTGGTTTGCTAATTATGGGCAGTACCACCAAGAAGCACTTAAATAACTGTGTGAGCAGCAGACACAAATACAGTCAGAACTAGGAAGGGGAAAGAAAACAGGCATCGAGGTGAAGAGAAGTGACAGACTGGGTTTTGGGGCATACATGGGATCCCATTTTAATGTCCCCCCAAATGGAGAGAAAACACTGAGGGATTTTTGATTGTCAACAATAAAGTTTCTGAGGCCTTAATCCACCGTGGTTTGGCAATAAAAAGGCTTCATGCCACCATGATTTACTTACCAACAGTAAGGTTTCTGAGCCCTCAATCTACCATGATTGGAGAATACAGTCTTGTGTTTTAGTCATAATCTTGGGATATTCAAGTTAAAATAGTAATTATAGTAATTAAAGCAATGATAAAATTAATTAACGTACTATTCTTAGGATTCAACATACACTTTTTGTTTTCATCGTGACATTAATCATGTAAAATAGATAATACGACTCTTGTTTTACAGATGAAGCATTTGAAATTCAGATGTATTAAATAATTTGTCCAAATAACATAGCAAAGAAGTGCTTTTCAGTATTCAGATCGGATTTTATTTCTTATTATTGTGCATTTAACCAGCATTGCTACAAAATATGGACTCACTTGATATATTTTTGCACATGAAAAGTACTTGTTTGGTACATGAATAAATTCTATGTAGACTAAAACAACTGACAAAATGGAAACTAAAATTAGAAATCGTATAGAATATAAAAAGTATATGTACATATATGTACCTCCATCCTCTTTTGTTAAAAACTATGTTTCATTATGTAAAGTAGAAAAAAAGATTTTCACTAAAATCTAATGAGCTCACATCTTATTGTTCAGAACTGAATCATTTCCCCACTTACATCTGCAAAAAAAAAAAAAAATAGAAAATGTTTATTTTTCATGTGGGCATATTGGCATCAAGTAATCTCTTCTCTATGCCTCAAATATAAAATGAGCCAGAGTGATAGATAAAGTCAGTAGCTATGAAGTGTCAATACTTAAAGTTTATATTTAAAAGAATGAAACTTCATAGAAATAAAGCAAAACAAATTAATGTCATACTATTTTTCTGTAACTAATTGGCACAGTTTTGTTGTTGTTGTTATTGTGTCATTTGCTTCTTTAGTTATATTGTGCTTGTTGGTTTAAAATATTCCCCATTGGCTAAATTTAAGGAATAGCATTTCATATATTGTTGATGAGAAGATGACTGACAAAGTACCAACTTTGTCGATAAGGTTATTTGACAATGTGTACAAAAGCACACATTTTTCCTCATGGGATTTAATCTCTATAGGAACAGAAATGCAGGTTATTCCTTTTGTGACAATCAGACAGTCAACTGAAGGTAAATGCCAGCCTCAAAACAGACAGACACTAAATGTTCTTGGAGTGAATGAGTGAATACACCTAATTCTAGTAATTCCAATACTGAAAAAGTATCCTAGGCAATAAAAACGATTTGCATATAAATGTGTGTAAAATAATGCTAAATTTGGCCTTATCTATAAAACTAAACATGGGAACAACACACATATCCCAAAATATGGTTGCCTGATTAAATTATATTTTTTTCATAAAATGTAATATTGGAGATTTATTACAAATAGTGGTACTAATAGAGAAAAATGTTTATGCTAAGTGAAACAGCAGTTGCCAAATATTATACCGAAAATGAAATTAAAGCTGTAAAAGCATGCTATTTTATACAGCTAATAAAGTGAACACCTATTGGGTGTTAAATGCTATTATGAGGTTAATTCCATTCTCACAACTGATTAGCTTATTTAATCTTTAGATTTATCTTCAGGCTTATGAGGTCACTATTACCAGTGAAATGTTAATTAATTATTTTAAGTCTCACATCAGTCCTAGGAGGTCAGTACTATTTCAATCTCCAGGAAACCAAATCACAGAAAGGTTAATTACCTTGCTGTAGAACACACATTTAAAGAGTGGCAGGGAGAGGGTTTGACTTCAGAGAATTAAGCTCCAGAACCATTCATCTTAAACCTTCTACTCTATGCCTACAGTTATATGCATTATTATTTTTTTGAGTTCCACCTTGTGTCCCATATGATGGCAATATTTTTATTTTTTATATCGAGTATATATTATTCTTATAACACCAAAGCAAATCAATATTTTCAGAGGACTTATTGAGAAATGCTTTCTTAAATAAGTAGTAAGTGAAAAAGAAAAAAGGGACAAGGGTAATATGGAGGTGCTTCAGGTATAAGATATTTCACAAAACCAATAAACAGACCGAAAAACACCTAACAATGTTAGGTGTGCTCTTGCCTTGTGGTCGATATTTGAAGCCATGGTTTCCCTGAGCCTTTGGGTTTTCTCCTCTCCCTGTCCAATAGGTACCTACTGGCATATGAACATAAATGTCAGGTCACAGAATCAAAGCTTAACAAATAATTTTAATTTTAATGTGATTTTCAAGGAAAGTACATAATTTATCCACATATGAAACCTGCCCCACTGATCTGAAAATATTGGGAAATATTTTTGTTATGTCACTTGAAATTTTCTTACTTAGTAATGGGGTCACCAGAATGCAGAAGCATGTGATCTATTGTCTTTAATAGCCTCTGTAGTCAAAACACGAAGTCATATATATAGAGATAAATATTTTAAAAAATTATTTGATACATATATTTTTCCTTCGAAGTTCCTGAAAATTGTTATAGTTCCTTCTGCTCCTGTGGTGTAATGAAAAGGAAGAAAAGCCTCTCTCAGTTATTTAGTGCTTGCAAGCAGCCCTTTGCCCAAATCTAAATAGTGGAGTGTGAAAATATTTAACACCTAGCTTTGCAACAGCAAAGCAACACCAAGTTTTGAAAACAGAACTGAGGCGATATAGTGGTGTAAAGAAATCTTTATACTCTAAAATTTTGTCAATTTCAGAAAAAAAAGCAAATTAAATTCTCATGAGAATGGATAGAGAATAGTTTAGAAACAACATGACAGAGAAAGAAGTAGGCCTTTGCAAGAAAAAAAATCATGTTAGAAGATTTGCATTATGATGATAATTATTACAATTTTTAATTTTACATTTTGCTATGAATAGTCATGGGGTAAAATCAATACCACAAATTAATATAACATAATTATTTTATTCATACATCATACAAATATAGTAAGTTGTTTCCAGGATTTTATAATAATAAAAATATGAACATTCTCTTATATTTATCCCTGTGAGCAAGTGCAAAAATTTTCCTAGGGTAGTTACCAAACTTTTTGATTAGCAATTTTACAGTCTTAAAAATTATGAAGGACTGCAAAGAGATTTTGTTTGTATGGCTTACATATTATATTTGCCATATTAGAAACTAAATTTAAAACATTACTGAACAATTTATTTTATAATAATAATAATGACAAAATTAAACCCATTATGTTGATATGGTTTATTGAAAATAACAATATCATCCAAAACAATTAGTGAGGAGAATGCCACTATTTCACATCTCAATAGAAAAGAGCTGGGTTCACATTTCTTGTTTCTTTCTTTTTCTTTTCTTTTTTTTTGACATGGAGTTTCACGCTTATCACCCAGGATGGAGTGCAGTGGCGCAATCTTGGCTCACTGCAACTTCTGCCTCCAAGGTTCAAGTGATTCTTCTGCCTCAGCCTCCCGAGTAGCTTTCTGTATTCAATCTGTTGCGATAATGTTGTTTTGCTTGAAGCATATAAAGTAAAGCTAACCCCACACATCAACGACATGAGAAAAATTGAGAAGTATTTTGGTAATACTTTTTAGATAATTGTGGCTACTTTTGATACTATATTCAAACCTGACAAGTGGTAGTTTCTTAAAGATTAGTTGCAATGTGAAATCTGAAATGGTATCAATGAATTTTTCATACACTGGTATAGTAAAATTCACTAGGTTACCATGCACCTCGAATGAATATTTTATTCATGTATGATTATAACACCACACATTATTTGGAAAATATTTGTTCATGACACATTTTATTAGCCAATATTGAAATAACAAAAACAATAAGTTGCATTTGTTAATACTGCCACATATCTCATCAGAAAAGCTTTAATTAATGAAATGTTGTGAAGCATTTAGAGATGGATGCAAGTTTCTCTAATTCTAATACTTGCTTGATACTGACTTTTTAAACTGTCATTGCATAACCATGAAGGGAATGTTACTATCCGTATAGTTAGGTTTCTCCATCTTGATTTGTGCCAAGGCACCAGGAGTTTTAATCACTATTGTTTTGCACCAACAGTGCAAATGTCCATACAATTATTCCAGGGTAAATAATATCACGCAGAAGGATTATTTGGCACCCAGCATATTTTTGCACTCCTCATGTTTATTGCTAAGCATTTGTATAAATTATCTTCTATGATAATTAATTTGTGCTTATTCTGGACCAATACATTAAAACAGAAAGTGTAGCTCCATGTTGTATTCATCTATTTGTAAGTCAAGCATACATCCTGAACTGAGTATTTGTGTTTTCAGTTTGATATTTAATTTGAAGATTTACAGTATCATTGAAACCATATTGACATGATTTCTTTTATTAACTTTTCATTTGGCAGACACTCACCAATGGCAAAGGTTCAAGCCTTTATCAGTTTCTCAACTATCACATACAGTTACCCAACCAATGAAATACAATTTACCGTGTATGAGATTCCACGATTTTTTCATTTCTAGATTGAAAGATGCCAAAAAAGACTTTCAACTTTAAAAGAACTCATCCTGTTTACTTTTAAAATATCCAAATCTTTTTGTTCTTTAAACTTTGAGTGACTGCTTTCAAAAGGATGCTACATTTTAACTGACACAAAATACCATTCAAAAATGTTCTATGGTATAAGACACAATGAGACAAATTGTTAACATCACATAAAGCTGAGAGAAAGATAGTCTTTGTCATATTTTCCTTTCTTAGTTACGTTTGGCCCAGTTTCTTCACATTAGTTTCCTTTTTCCATGAGTCAGAATACCAACTGAAATGTCAGATTTATGTTTTTCAGCATCTATAATAACAGGATGAAGCTGTGAGTTGAAAAAGCAGGTTGCAGTATCATCCTTACTAGGCCAACGTTCTGGCAGTAACTATAAGAAAAATGTAATGTGAATAATTTTTTCTTTCATTTAAAAATAACATATTTTTATTATAAAATAACTATTTCAGAGGAAATTTAAGCATTGGGAAAACTTTTTGAGTAACGTTTAAAAAAAGACATGGAAAACAAGAATACAAAATTTACTTAGTTCTTGTGTTTCCACATATTTACATTCACATTTATAATAATTAGTCATGTATTTGGAGAAATGTCTACTTTCTGACTAGTTGCATTCTCTGTTGTTCTTTTTCTGATTCTATTTTACATTTTCTATATTGCTTTCTTTGACACGATTAAGTTATTTTGTTGTTTTATCTTCCCATTTTGTGTTAGTTTATTATTTGTTTTTATATGCTGTAAAGATTTACTCAGTTTGGGTAAAGGACACATTTGACTCCATAAAACATTCTCCCTCGAGGCTTTTATTTAAAGACAAAGCTGAGTTTTGGGACAAGAGAACTAGAGTCCAGGCAAGCATTGGTAGGACAGAAAAGGTATGAAAGCTCTCAGGAAAGTCTTTAAGTCCCTTAGCCATATAATAAGTCTAAGATTATGAAACCAGTTAGGCCAGTACCAAACCATCCATGGTGAGTCTGGTCACCAGATGATATTTCGACCTTAAATAGCACATTCATAAATCCTGCTCTCCTCACCTTGGCCAATAGCTAAAGACTAGACCTATCGGCATCCTCAGATAAATACAGAACCTTATTCATCCGTTTGTAAATCATCACTATCTTTACATATGGTTTGTTTTAATGCTTTAAAAGTTAACATAATGACTTTATCCTTCTCATTTAATAATATCAAAGTTTATTACTTTCCTCTTGAAAATATATTTTTGTTTTCACTTGAAAAATTGTATTGTAGCCTTTTTTTCCCCAAAATTCAATGCTATTATTGCTCTTTTATTGGGTATAATTATTAATATTTTGCTTAATATAATATTAACTATTTTACAGTATACTCATTTTAATAAATTATTTTTACAAAAGTATTTTTTCTTTATTAGAAAAATGCTGAAAACACAATCTAAAACGCTGATACCACATGGGCAGTTGCATACACGTAACTTTCATTACAAGAAGCATGAAATTTAAAAAATAATTTTAGAGAATAATGGCTAAATAAGAATGTATCTACTCTACTGTACCCTACATTGTATCATTGTCTATATTAAAATGTGGTTGCAAAAAGCCATAAATGCCATCATTTCTCCTATTAGTATATGTTGGTGGTTTCTGATTTGTAAATATCCATTCTTTTTTGCTTGATGTCAATAAACTGCCATTTAAAGATCCAAAATTACTTTTTATTTTTCCTATTTGTTAGCTTGGTTAGGAATCTGCATTCATGCTTGAAGCTTTTTACATTTCAATTAATAATATTTTCCACTTTATTGTCTTTTATTATATTTTCTGGATTGATAAATATTAGTTTTATATAAAATATTTTGTTTCAGTTATTTACTCATGTATGCATCAAACTTGACTATATTTACCTCAGTCAACTAGCTACTTTTTATGTCTTTATTACTGGTTACTTATTTTTTAGGTGATTGTATAACTAAAACCACTGAGAAATTTGCATTTGAAATTTTCTTTGTCATAGAGAGATGGTACGTAATTCAAAGTATTATGATTTTCCAAGACCAACCTTAAAGATATCAAAATTATCAAGTGGCCACAACTTTGTGTTAAAAGTGCCAAAGCAGAATGCTTATCCTATCTTCCTCTACATTATTTGCAGATATCAATAAACCACAAAGCATGGCATCACCTGAAGATATCTTAGTTGGTAGTTTGATGTGGGCAGTAGACAACTTCATATATAAGCTCCCTACTTTCTCCTTTCTCAGGCTGCATTTAAGAGATAAATAGTGAATCTGTAGGGACCTATCTTGGATAGTTTAAGTGGGTTCGAACATGCAGTACTTTTCTAAAATTATACGCTCAGGTAAGTTAAATGTCAACCATTGAAATGTGTACAAAATTTAAAAATCAAGATTAATTTCACAAAATGAGTTGTTGCCTAAAACTGTGGAACAAAAACACATGTTGGATTGCTGATTAGTCTAAAGACTGAAGTGACACTACAAATTGGAAATTGGAGAGAACATTTGATATTAGCAGTATGAAAAGTATAGATCATGGTAAGAAAAGAATCTAGACTTAGTTTCTTTTTAAAATCTTTGGACAATATTAATCACAAGGTATTTTGACCTTTCAAGTTATGGAATACACTGACTATGTATGATTAATTTAACAAATATGTATTATTCAGCTCTGAGTCAGGTCAAGTTTTATAGTTAATACTGAAGTGAATGCAAATATAATTTATTTTTCTAAAAATAAACTTGAAACATTATTTCATGCCCCTAGTCTACAGAACCCAGTGATACAATTTAATCACTTGAAAAAATATTCATGAATTCACTAATTTTTTCAATCATATGCTGTTGTATCCCAATACATCCAAGGTTCTATATAGCTTTCATAAATTATCTTCCATGTGGCTTCTCAGTTCCAGGTGACATAGTGTCTTACGTAGCATCCAGATTTCGGTAGGTAATAGGTAATAGGAAATTATTTGCCCTATTCATCTGTAAACATTTTCAAAAACCTACTTCATCTTGTATTGCTATTCAGTGCAAGTTTCTGCATTTGTTGCATCTGATGAGAAGTCCTTAGATTTACCAATCTTCTAGTCACCTAGTTAATTTAGATTATTTCTAGTACTCTAGTAGTGTGCATTTTTCTGAACTGCTTGCATCTTATCAGATAATTCTTTACATATAGATAGAGCTGAGGGATAATTCAAACTGAAATTTTATCCAAATTTCTTTCTTACGCTGATCCTAAGAGACTTAGTAAGGGAAGGTTCTTAGTCTTTAAGCTGAGACCTATTCACACCAACATTTCTATGCTTAAGCTGCTTTGCCATTCTCAAATGGTAGATTTATTTATGTGTTTCAATGAGCTTAACCCCATCAAAGGCAAACACACTGGGTTGTCTTATCTAAGGTCTTGGGGCAGGTAGTGCGGTTCTTCTCTGTCCCTGTTCCCATCACTTCTTTATGGCAAACATATTAAGCTTGACTTCCTTCAAAGCCTAGTCTTTGACTCTTTAAAGCAGCAGACTCTTGAAAATGAAAAGCCTTTCATTTCAAGGTTATTGTCCCTGCTTTCAGGCATAAAAATCTAATTTGGAACACAAAACCAATCATTCTCTTCTATTTGAATAAATTTTGGACTTTACTTCATATTCTGAAAGCAATGAATATTGTTGATCCAATTGCAGGAGATGGAAGGTGGAGGAGGGAAATAAATACATTTTTGAGTGAAAACTTGGTTTATAGGCCCAAATTTTAATACAACACACCATTATTTGCACAATTCTGTATCTCTCTCTCTCTCTCTCTCTCTCTCTCTCTGTCTCTGTCTCTCTGTGATTAAAACATAATCACATGCAGAGAGCTTTGCAAATTTAGGGACAGGCATTATTAAACAATTGAGAAAACGGAACATATCCAGCATGCCAAAATCTGCCTGCATGCTCAAAGTTATGTCCAACTATGATGATTTCTAATGGATTGGTCCACAGAGTAGTGTTCCTTTTATATGCATTTTAAATTTAAAAAATTTTTAAATATAGATTTAGGGGATACAAGTGCAGATTTCTCACATGCAGTTGCATAATAGTGAAATCTGAGCTTTTAGTGTACCCATCACCTGAATAGTGAACATTATACCCAATAGGAAACTTTTCAGTCCTCACCCCTCTTCCAAGCTCCCACCTTTTATGTCTCCAATGTCTGTTATTGCACTCTGTATGTCTCTTTGTACTCACTGCTTAGCTCCCACTTATAAATGAGAACACTTGGTATTTGACTCTGTTTCTGAGGTATTTCACTTAGGATAATGGCCTCCAGCTCCACCAATGTTGCTGTAAAAGACATAATTTCATTCATTTTTATGGCTGAATAGTATTCCATGGTATGTGTGTATCATACACACACACACACACACACACACACACACATATACACATGACATTTTCTTTTTCTAATCTTCCACTGATGGATGCTAACATTAATTCAATATCTTTGCTATTGTGAATAGTATGGTAATAAACATACAAGTACAGGTATCTTTGTGATAGAATGATTTCCTTCTCTTTGGGTATATACTCAGTAGTGGTATTGCTGAATCTAAGGATACTTCAATGTTTAGTTCTTTGAGAAATCTCCATACTGTTTTCCATAAGGTTGTATTAATTCACATTCTCACCAACAGTGCATATGCATTCCCGTTTCTCTGAATCCTTGCCAACAACTTTTGTGTTTTGATTGTTTAGTAATAGCCATTCTGACGGGTGAAAGGTGGTATCACTTTGTGCTTATAATTTGCATTTTTCTGAGATTAGCGATATTGAGTATTTTTCTTACATTTCTTGGCCTCTTGTCTGTTGTCCTTTTCACACTTTTTAATGGGGTTATTTTGTGGTTGTTGTTAAGTTATTTGAGTTCCTTATAGATTGTGGATATTAGTCCTTTGTTGGATGCATAGTTCGCAAATTGTTTTTTGCCATTGTGTAGGTTATCTGTTTACACTCTTGTTTCTTTTGCTGTGCAGAAGCATTTATTTTTCTAGTTCCATTTGTCTATTTTTGTTTTCACTGGCATTTGCTTTTAAAGACTTGGTCATAAGTTCCTTGCCTAGACAAATATCCAGAAGAGTGTTTCCTGAAACGTTTATAGTTTCATGTTTTTTATTTACATTTTAAATCCATCTATTGTTAATTTTTGTATATTGAGAGAGGTGTACCTGCAGTTTTATTCTTCTGCATGTATCTATCCAATTTTTCCAGCACCGTTAATTGTTTCCACAGTATATATTTTTTGTTGACTTTGTCAATGATCAGTTGGCTATTGGTATGTGGCTTTATTTCTGGGTTCTCTATTCTGTTCTATTGATCTTTGTGTCTATCTTTATATCAGCACCATGTTGTTTTTGGCTGCTATAGTCTTGTAGTATAATTTGAAGTCAGGCAATGTGAAGCCTTCAGCTTTTTAAATTTTGCTTATGATTGCTTTGACTTTTAGGCTCCTTTTTTGGTTCCACATGAATTTTACAATTTTTTTTCTAATTCTGTGAAAAATGGCATTGGTAATTTGGTAGAAATTCCACTGAACCTGTAGTATCATGATTTCAATGATATCGATTCTTCCCATCCATGAGCATCCCAAGATGTTCTTTCATTTGTTTGTGTCATCTGCAATTCCTTTCATCTTGTTTTGTAGTTCTCTTTATAAAGATTTTTCACCTCCATGGTTAAGTATATTTCTAGTGTTTTTACTTTGCTTTGTTTTGTTTTGTTTTGTAGCATTGTTCATGGAATCTTCTTGATTTGGTACTCAGCAAGATCATTATTTGTATACAAAAATCCTAACTTTTGTACATCAATTTTGTATCCTGAAACTTTCCTGAATGCATTTATCAAATCTAAGATTTTTTTTTCAGTGGAGTCTTTGGAGTTTTCTAGGTATAAGATCTTATCATCAGTAAACAAGAATAATTGAATTTCTGGTTTTCCATTTTGAAGCCTTTCATTTTGTCCTCTTCCCTGATTGTTCTGGCAAGGACTTCCAGTACTCTTATAGGTTGAGTAGGAGTGGCAAAAGTGGGCATCCTTGTCTTGTGCCTGTTCTTAGAGGGAATTTCACACAAATGAATTATATTAAATGTAGCCTTTGGGGTTTTGCTTCATTTGTTCAACATTATGTTTGTAAGATTTGTAAGATTCATTCACGTTGATGACTGTAGCTCTAGTTATGCCATTTTAATTTCTGTACATTATTCTCTTGAGGAAATATACCCTGATTAACAACTTTGGACCAATATTTCAGCTTCTGGGTTTGGATCTTTTATAAATAATGTTACTATCAATATTGTCATGTATCTCTCTTGCTATGTATGTGCATACAATTTGATTTGGAAATTGTTTCATTTTTATTTTTATTTTTTTAGAGTTGTTGTCTCACTCTGTCACCCAGACTGGAGTGCAGTGGCATGATCATAGGTCACTGCACCTCTACCTCCTGGGCTCAAGTTATCCTCCCACTCAGCCTCTGGATTAGTTAGGGCTGCATTCCCATGCCACCATACCTGGCTTTCTTGTTTTCAGTGCACCAAATGATTCCAAACAATTTCCCAAAAAGGCTGTACCAATTTACTACTCCTCAATAAATGTGCAACTACTACATCCTTGCCAATATTTGATATTGTCAGATTTTGTTTTGTTTTTTGATAGGCATTCTTGGAAGGAATCTTCTTCAAATAGATGAAACGCAACTGTGAAACTCTACAATTAACACTCTATTTAGTAGTACACTGAATATTTTCCACCTAAGATCAGGGTATAATCAAGGATTTCAGTATGCCATTTCTCTTCAACATTTTACAGAAGCAATATTTAGCAAAGGCAGTAAGTCAAAGAAAATAAATGAAAGGCATTATGAGAAAAGAAAAATTGTCCTATTTTGTAGAGAAGATTATAGAATTTATCAAAAAAGCTACCAGAATTAAGTGAGGTTAGCAATTTCACAGGAAATAAGGTCAATATCCAAAAATGCCTAGGGGTTCATGGGGCTCACCTACATTCTCTCTCTTGCTCATTCGCTTTTTTTTTTTTTTCTTTCTTCTTAGGGATTATATTCACTCTGTTTTCCAGGCTGGAGTGCAGTAGTACAATCAGGGCTCACTGCAGCCATGAGCTCCTGGCCTCAAGCAATCTTCCCTCCTCATTCTCCCAAGTAGCTAGGACTATAGGCACATGCAATGACCCTTGGGTGCTTTTTAATATTTTTTAGAGATGAGCCTTCACTGTGTTGCCAAGGCAAGTGTCAAACTCCTGGCTTAAAGAAATTCACACCAGTTAGAATGGCAATTATTAAAAAGTCAGGAAACAACAGGTGCTGGAGAGGATGTGGAGAAATAGGAACACTTTTACACTGTTGGTGGGACTGTAAACTAGTTCAACCATTGTGGAAAACAGTATGGTGATTCCTCAAGGATCTAGAACTAGATGTACCATATGACCCAACCATCCCATTACTGGGGATATACCCAAAGGATTATAAACCATGCTGCTATAAAGACACATGCACACGTATGTTTATTGCGGCACTATTCACAATAGCAAAGACTTGGAATCAACTCAAATGTCCATCAGTGACAGACTGGATTAAGAAAATATGGCACATATACACCATGGAATACTATGCAGCCATAAAAAAGGATGAGTTTGTGTCCTTTGTAGGGACATGGATGCAGCTGGAAACCATCATTCTTAGCAAACTATCACAAGAACAGAAAACCAAACACCACATGTTCTCACTCATAGGTGGGAACTGAACAATGAGATCACTTGGACTCGGGAAGGGGAACATCACACACCGGGGCCTATCATGGGGAGGGGGGAGAGGGGAGGGATTGCATTGGGAGTTATACCTGATGTAAATGACGAGTTGATGGGTGCTGACGAGTTGATGGGTGCAGCACAGCAACATGGCACAAGTATACATATGTAACAAACCTGCACGTTATGCACATGTACCCTAGAACTTAAAGTATAATAATAATAAGAAAGAAAAAAAAAAAAAGAAATTCTTCCACCTCATGCTCCCAAAGTGTTGGGATTACAGGCAGGAGCCACTGCAAACGATAGACTTTCTTTCTTTAAAGATTACTTTAACAGAGCATAGAATTTTAAATTGACACTTTCATCAGTTCTATGAAACTGTGGGGGGAGTGAAAATAGTTAACTCAGGCAGGAAGATATGTTTTATCATTGACAATTTTTAGAATTTCCAGGGTATGGTGATAATAAAAAGCAGACTGGCTGTTATTCAGTTTTGTGATAGCTTTAAATTCATTACAGACAGTGAACACAGTTATTGCCTGTACCTGGGCAGACTATCCTCACCACCTTCTCTTGGCATTCTATTACTATGAATATATCATTCAATCACCTTCAGGTTGCAAAAGTTTTGTATAACACTCAACTTTCATTCTCAATTATACAATGTGATTGTTTCTTTGAATGTGAACTATACCCCTTCTCCCATCTTGCAGGCTAGTTTATGAATCACTCTTTGTTTTTGTTTCATAATACATGTGAATTCAATTTTACATTTGTATTTTCCTGAGGTTTGAGGGGATTTTGAATATGTGTAATTTATGTAGCTCATAATTTTAAAACAATTATCAGTAGCTATCTGTTTAAATAACACCACAGTCCCATTCTCTTTTTATTCCGATTTAAATGGATTTTAGGTGTTTTCTCATCTTTATTTTTTAATCCTTCTCCCCTGTCTTCAATTCACCAATTTCTCATTACTTATCTAATCTGGCGTTTCATCTACTCATTGAGTTTTAAACTGTAACACTTGTATTTTCAGTTCTAGAATTCGAATGTAGTTATTTTTCAGATCTGGTGTGCAATATTTGATTATTTCTTATTCTCACTTGAGGTATTCAATCTTGTATTTTCTTTCCTCCATCATATAACTCTTAATTATTTAAAAATATGAATCTTGCAGTAACACAACTGACCTAGAGAGGCCTCTGAGAGCCTCGGGAAGAGTTTTTTTTTTCTTTGCAAAGGGCAGGGAGCCCTGGAATGGGTTTGCCCTGAGAGGGGCCTGTGAAAAAGTATACGTGTGTGTGTGTATGTGTGTGTGTGTGTGTGTGTATATATATACACACTTACATATAAAAATGTCTCTGTATGTCCTCTTTTTTTTTTTTTTTTTGAGATGAAGTCTCGCTCTGTCGCCCAGGATGGAGTGCAGTGGCCGAATCTCAGCTCACTGCAAGCTCCGCCTCCCGGGTTCACGCCATTCTCCTGCCTCAGCCTCCCGAGTAGCTGGGACTACAGGCGCCCGCCACCTTGCCCGGCTAGTTTTTTGTATTTTTTAGTAGACACGGGGTTTCACCGTGTTAGCCAGGATGGTCTCGATCTCCCGACCTCGTGATCTGCCCGTCTCGGCCTCCCAAAGTGCTGGGATTACAGGCTTGAGCCACCGCACCCAGCCTGTATGTCCTCTTGTGTTTATTAGTTGTAATATCTTGTTTTCAAGCATGTATGCACACACACACATACCTATATTATACATGAATGAAAACAAAAATGATTATATTAAAAAAACTTCTAAAAAATATTTAGAGCACTCTTATTAAGAAACAAAGTAAATGTAATTAACATTAACTAGAGGACTGAGAAAGCATATTGAATGGTGCAGAATTTAATATACAGCCTTTTAGAATGTGTTTAATTTCAATAAAATATTAAACAAAGGTTATGGTAGCTGAAGCAAACAGTTAAATAAAACACAGAGGGAGAGCTGTTGCATGGCGGACTGGGAAAAAGATTTTTAATTTAAAAGATTGAGAATCTGTGGAAGGGTCTAGTTTCTTTCTTAAACTTTGCTTTATAGCATGTTTCTCTCTCTTTATAGAGGAACAAAGTGAAATCCTTTCTTCTCTTTCAGCAAGACTGAGCCTGACACTGAGAGTACTCTAAGGTAGTTGTCAAGCCGTCAACCCTCAAGGTGGCCGATTAGGACAAAAGCCAAACTGAAAATGACAATCAAGTCATTATTCAAATACTGCAATAATGCAGGCAACAGGCAAAGAGAAAGAAAAGTGCCGTTCTCTAATGTTTTATTTTTTCTAGTGGAAAGATATCAGGCTAGAGCCAGTCAGGTAACATTTGATAAAGGTGGGAAAGCATCTCACTCAGCAGCAGTGAACAAGAAGCTCCCGTCATCTTATGGAGACCTGTGGGGCCAAGGAGAGGGAATGGGTACAAGGTAGGAGCAAACTCAGTCAAAGCAGAGGGCAAGCTCTTGGTCACTATAGTTTTCTACTCCTCTTGTCATAGGAGATTCTCAAATGGGGCCCCAGATAAGGCATACAGAGGGAGAATCCTGGGCTAGGGATGAAAATATATGTATGGACATGGCCAGTTGAGGTGGGAGTAGAGTGGGACAGTGGGGATGGAGAAAAGAGAAAGTGATATTTTTGGCTGCTTACACCTTTGAGACTGCAAGTCTGGTGTTGGGAAGACAGCTCTCTCCCACGAGGACTGACAAGTAAAGCCTTTGTCATTGCCTGTGGTCAGGCCTGAAAGATCAAACAGGATTTTGGCCCCTAGCTAAGCCCCTATATACTGTAGGGGCTGCATGGCCATCCACATCCTCAGTGGTTTGCTAGAAAGGCACTCTCGATGCAGAGAGAGTTGTGGTCATGGGTATGGTTTATTACAGTAAAATGATACAGTAGAGTCATCAAAGGAAAAGACACATCAGACGGAATCTGGAGAAATCCAGGTGCAGACTTCCAAAATTCACCCTCTCAGGATGAGGGAGTGGACTTGCACAAAATGCTCTCCACTTCCAGCCAGTGAAATGCAGCAGCATGTTTCCAGTGCTTCTGCTGAGGGGGACTCACTTGAAATTCAAAGTCCAGGTGGTTTTTTTGTTTGTTTTTGAGGAACTGGTTACATAGGGATTCTTTTCTGCACATACATGAATGGTTAGCAAAATTCCAGACCCCCAGAATAAATTCAGATTGTTGTGTGTTAAATTGTGTCCTACGAAAAGACCTCTTACCTTCCTAACTGCAGGCATCTCAGATTGTGAACTTATATTGGAATAGGGTCGTTGCAGACTAAGTTCAGTTAAGTTCAGGTGAAGGTAAGTTCAGATGAAGTGGTATTGTAGTGAAGTGGGCCTAATCTAATATGATTTGTGTCCTAATAACAAGAAAGATATTTGAACACAGATGGAGAGGGAAGATGACTATGTGAACAGAGGTAGAGTTTGGAGTTAAGCTGCCAGGAACCAAAGAAAACCCGGGACCACCAAAAGCCAGATGAGACACGGAGGGTTCCTCCCTTCTAGGAGGAAATGGGTAATTGCCAATTCGATTTCACACTTCTAGCCTCAGGAACGGTAAGATAATACATTTCTATTGGTTTAAGCAGCATGTGTGTTATGATAGCCCCAGGACATAAATAGATTTTGCTGATGGGATTGGGGTGTTGCTACAATAAATTTTTAAATAATGTGACAATGGCTCTGGAATTGGGTAGTGGGTAAAGGCTGAGTTTTGAGGCTCTTGATTTAAAAAAGAAAATATGCATAGATTCACTTGAAGAGACTGTTGGCAGAAATAATGCTCATTAAAGAACATTCTAGTGAAAAATCAGAGATAAGTTAGGAGAACTATATAGAAATTTATTATCATGTTAGAAAATATTACCATAAATATGAACTGGTGAGGTCTGAGATGAACATGAGGAACATAATATTAGAAACTGAAGAAAAGGCAATCCTTTTTATAAAGTGACAGATGACTTTGCTGAATTATTTTGTACTATTTTGAGGAAAGTAAATTTGTAAGTGATAAGCTTCGATATTTAGTGAGATATATCTGAGCAAAGTGTGGAAGATACGGTCTGGTTTTTTTTTTTTTTTTTTTTTTTGCTGCGTATAGTAAAATGCAAGAGGAAATGCACAAGTTGAAGAATAAACTGTTAAACAAAAAGGAAACAGCACTTGATGACTTGGAAACTTCTCATCCTATCCTGATAGCATGGTATAGAAACAGGACTAAGAGTCTGCCTAGACAATCATGTGCTAAAGAAATTGAGTACATCACTCTGATGGTTAATATTAAGTCTCAACCCGATTGGATTGAGTGATGCAAAGTATGGTTTCTGGGTGTGTCTGTGAGGGTGTTGCCAGAGGATATTAACATTGTGAATCAGTGAACTGGGAGAGGAAGACCCACCCTCAATGTGGGTGAGCACCTCCAATTTGCTGCCAGCCTGGCTAGAAGCAGCAGGTGGAAGACAGTGGAATAAACTGGCTTACTGAGTCTCCCAGCCTCCGTCTTTCTCCTGTGCTGGATGCCTTTTGCCCTCAAACATCCGACTCCAAGTTCTTCAGCCTTTGGACTCTTGGACTTACACCAGTGGTTTTCCAGGGGTTCTCAGGCCTTTGGCCACAAGCTGATGGCTGCACTGTCAGCTTCCCTACTTTTGAAGCTTTGGGACTTGGACTGAGCCGCTGCTGGCTTCCTTGCTCCTTGGCTTGCAGAGGGTCTATCATGGGACTTTACTTTGTCATTGTGTTAATCAGTTATCCTCAATAAACTCCCTTTCCTATATACATATATCCTATTATTTCTGTCCCTCTGTAGAATTCTGGTTAGTACAATTACTCCTGTATCCAACCAAATCACTCAGCAAGATAGAGGAAAAGAGATGTGATTTTCCAGAAAGAATATGTAGATCTTCTTGTTTAATGTTTAGATTCCTGTGAATTACTCAGGAGACTGTAAAGGTTCTTTAGTAATTATACCAGCAGAAACATTCCCAGCTTGTGAAGCAGGGCATTTGCCTGACCCCTTTGCTGGACTCACAACAGCAGTGTCTTGTTTACTCAGCCTGCTGCTCTCAACCCCTGATGGGAGAGAGCACACAAGCAAATGAGGCGGGAACTGGAGTGCATGAACACTGGAACTGGCTGCCCATTCTGGTGCCTGTGGGATCAAACTACTCATTCGGACTGCTGCATTCCACCCCTTGCCGGAGGGAGCATGCAGGTGAGTGGGTGCAGGAGCCTGAGCGAGCACTTTTGGGCACTGGCAGGAGCAAACTCCATGCAGGCCCTTTTCAGGCAGTGTGCCTGTGACTCCCAAAGCCCCAGAGGGTGTGTTACAGTACTCTTTTAGCTCTGCCATCCACGAACGGTTTAAGTGTTAACATCTCAGTGGGCCCTTTGCATCCATGCTCATGACTGCCAAGCTCTTGTCTGATGTCCAGGAAAAATGAGACTGCCCAAATGAATTGAATAATAGTAAATGTGGGAGATTTTATTGCCAATGAAAGTGATTCTCAGCGGGAAGGGGAGCTGAAAAGGGGATGGGGCAGAAAGGTAATCTTCCCCTGAAGCCCAGCCTTCTCTAGCTGGATACTTCTCCAAAGTTATGCTGTCAAGCTGTCCCTCTGAAGTCAAGCTGCTTCTCTCCAATGTCCAACCATAGTCCCTACATCCAGCTGCTTTTCTTCTCTGCTGACTGAGTCTGGGGTCTTTATAGACACCGGATGAGGTGAGACAGGGCCATGAATGGTTTAGGAAAAGGCAACATTCAAGCAGGAAAACAGGGATATAAGTTCTCACTTTGGGCTGCAGTTTCAGGCTTTTCAGCTTGAGGGTGGGGTTTTCACCAAGGACCCATCCCTTTTCTGCCTAAAATTTATCTGTCTCCTGTCCCTATCATTTGGACTGAGGGTGATAGAGATGGGATGAAATTAATGAAGAATGAGTCTGACTGCAGGGCCATAGATGCAGAAGCCTGAACTGATAGAACATCCTCGGGCAGGAGGCTACAGCTGCCTCTCAGGTGGCCCAAGAGGGACAAGGGGACAAAGCACTGGGCCACAGAGGCTTAGTCTGAAGCCTTGGTATTTAATGAAGTTTGCCCTGCTGGTTTTTGGACTTGCTTGGGACATGAGACCCCTTTACTCCTATTTTTCAATTATGAAATGGGAAGGTCTATCCATTCCCATACACCATTGCATTGTGTAAGCATATTACTTGTTTTCTGATTACACAGACGCACAGCTTAAAAAGATTGTTGCTGCAGGATAAACCATAACCAAAGTCTCACCTATAACTGATTTAGATGATTCGATGATAAGATTTGGGACTTTTTTAGCTGATTATACGTAGATGAGATTTGGACTTAGAGTTGATGCTGGAGTGGGTTAAAACTTTTGGGGATGTCAAGATGGGGTGAACGTATTTTCCATGTGGGAAGGACATGAATTTTGTGGGGCCAGAGAGCGGACTGTTATGGATTAAATTATGTTCCCATAAAAGATATATTGAAACCCCAAGATTAAAATACACTCATGTACAAGCAGAAAGTCTGGCACAATGACTCTCTGCAAAATTGTTGTTTATAAATTTTAA
Source organism: Mandrillus leucophaeus (assembly GCF_000951045.1). Classification (NCBI taxonomy): domain Eukaryota; kingdom Metazoa; phylum Chordata; class Mammalia; order Primates; family Cercopithecidae; genus Mandrillus; species Mandrillus leucophaeus. The sequence continues at coordinate 888,307 of NW_012109920.1, read as the reverse complement.
AATATTTGACTACCAGGCATAGTAAGTGACAAAGCAGAATTTGTTTTCTAATATGAATCTAAGTGTTACAGAAAATTGTTCATGTCATTCTGTTTATAAAATATTTTCTTCCCACAATAATCAGTGATTATAATAAGGTAATACCATTAATTAAGATGATTTACTGAAATAACTATAATTTATTAAAATATTAACATAACTTATAAATATAACTATTAATAGAACTAACATTATTTATTAACATAACTATTAATTTTGATCATCACAGTAAATATAAATTAGTTGAAATTTTAAAACAATTATAATTAGAAGGACAGTTTTACTCAAAACCACTGAGATGTTTCTGGCATGTGTTCCATCTGCAAAAATTATAATTCAAGCAAATCTGCAAAGGTAGGTATAGGCACAAACCAAAGCCTTAAAGTCTATTTGAATATTTAGCAATGGAGTTCATCCAATTACCTCCTTGAAATGGATATGAATATATTTTTACTATTGTCCATTTTATGGACGGCCAAAAGTTCTCTGCTAAATGGCAACTACATTAACAAAGAGAAAATGAAACAAAATCAATCAAACAAACAAATAAAAACAACAATCACCATTCTAGGCTTTGTATTTTCAACTTAGGCTGTTATCAACATCTTTATCCAGAGATAGAGATACCCATTTTACAGAGAGATTTCAGTCCAATAGCTGTTCATGATACTGCTCAGTATCCAGGAACTCTATTACATTTACCATACTCTATCAAAAATGGAAAATAAAATGATAAACAAAGGTTGGAAAATTACTTGAAGGGTTAACTGTCATGACCTAGATATTATCCTTTGCTGCCCTGGCTATCAGAAATTCACTTCCTGGAAATCAAAGGTTATCATTCTATAAGCCGTTAGCCAGTGAGGCTAACATTCACACCTCCAGTAACCTATTGTCATCTCAGGTTTATTGCAATATACAAAACAAAAAGTTTGGAATCGACAGACCCAGGCAGTTTTACCAAAGGAAAACCACAGAAACAACGTTGGAAGCAAACTACAAATGCTCTTGAACCTAACTGGAATTAACTGTATTAGTTACTACTAATTTCATATTTATGTCTAAAAGCACAGATTTGTGCATTTACCTTTTGAAATTCATAAAGCATCACACTCCCATGACTTCAGTGTACTAAATGGAGATATAAAACTGAGACGCTTAAAATTCTTTAGAAGCAGACAGCATTATAAAGAATTCAGTGTTTCCAAGAAACTTGGATCAAATGTCAGATTTTTAGACTTCTGAGATTTCCAGACCTAGAGGCTGAATGCCAGGAGCCACTGATTATTTCACCCTTTGTCTTCTCTTTCTTCTCTCTTTTCTTCCCATCCTTTTAAAATAGCTATCTTTTGTCATTTTCTAAATATTATAATATAGGTTTTTAAATATAAAAAATGAAAAAGAGAGACATTTATCCTTGTTTCCATTGTTTTTGTTTCTAAAAGCTAATCCTTGTTAATAAGATAAAACAGAAAGATAAGTAAACTTGGAAACTGGCCACTGTGCCACTTTGCAAATTGAGAAGTTGAGATGGAAGGTTTTTTTCAGGCTAGGGTTAAAAAAAAATCAGTGTTGGTGAAGAGAATACATCAAGGCCTATTAATAATCTACTTCTTGTGTTTCTTGACATTACAGTTCTACATTGTATCTTGTCTAGAGTCCAAGTGCTTCTATATAGCCACTACCTAATGAATGAATTTACCAGAAAACAAAACAAAGTAAAGCAAAAGTCACCAGAAACTGATGATCCACCTGAAACTCAAGGATTTCCTATAATCATGGACCTATTTTGATTTGGAAACCTGGATAAAGATGATAATTTGAACTCTTGACATTAGACATGATGATGTTTTCGCAGAGGTGAATTCTGGTAAAGAGCAATGAATGTAAAACACCCTGAAAGACTAAAAATATTTCACTGTGACCCTTGAAAAATTGTCTCCAACTCTTCTTCCTCACCAAAACTTTGCTAAACCTAAGTTGATCAACCAATAGCTGATACACTGCAACTACTATTTTTCTACTCTAACATCCTGCTGCGTAATTAATGTAACATGTATCCAAAGTTTACCGAAAAATTTCCTTAGTGAACATTATTGGAGGAAAACTAAATGTTGACTTACTTTCTATCTGTCACATAATAAAATTAAGCATCATGCTTCTCTCATTAACATTCATTTCAAAATTTTTTCTCATTTTGCAACATTTTAACATAAGCTTGAGCAAATGATTTAATTTGTTTTTCTTCTTCCATAATATGTAATGGACATTTAAGTTGGTCACCAGGAAACAAATATTTAAATGAACAAGAAACAAGAATGTGATGAATACAACAAGCAAACATATCATTGCCAATTTTCCAAAGAAGATACGCTAATAATAAGTAAGTTCAAAGAGTACTGTCTGTTTATTTAAGTTTAACAGGGTAATCAAACATATGTATACTTAAGCAAATGTAAGAGAGTTCATTGACTCATTTGAGGTTTACCATACCTAACTTGTGTCAGGAGTTTGGGTTTGGTTGGTGTAAGGGTGGCAAAATATACACTTGTATTAATTTATTTACAGATAAAACCAATGAGAAAATATAATGGTAGATAAAATCCTAATAGAAAAATATAGTGATGTTAAGGATTACAAATTTTATTTCATAATCAGTTGAACACACTAAGCTTTTTTAAGGGATACAGCTTAACTAACTTCTGTTATAGATATAATTTTAGAAAGAATGTAAATGATGGTTTGGAAATATATTGGAAGAAGACAGTTTAAGGAATGATGAGGGGCACACACTTAGGATAGTGTTTCAATGAACTGAAAGTTTCTTTTACTGTAAATGCGGGAGCTAATAAAAGTCAGAAAACAAGTTCCCCAGAATCATGGATAGAAATGGTCCATTTCCTTTACAAGACAGCTTACTTCTGTTAAGAAATACAATGAAGTTCTCATTTCAGAAAGTATTTGTTGGGTTTCTTGAGTAAAATGCAATTCCAGCCCTCATCCTCACTCTATGTAGACTTATAGAGGGGTTTTTTCAGAACATGTTAAGGAATCAGGAGTGAATTTTGGCTTTGAGCAATTATTTACTACATATCCAACTGGAAAATTGGAAAATGTATTTCTATTTTAGCACTTATTGTCACCTCTTTCTCCTAAATTTCTACTCTGTTTAGTTGCCCTCTTTAGGTTCACCATGGCCTTCCACTCCTGCTTCATTGATTGAGGTCCATCAGTCTCCGGCAATGCCTGTTTAGCCAGTGTCTGTGGCTTAAAACTGTTCCTCCTCTTTTTTTTTTCTTTCTATTGAAACAGATTTTACTTGTGATTTATTTCCTGGGTGTTATACATGACTTAAGATAGAATATGGAATATAGTTTGTCTGAAAAAAATCTGTTTTATTTGTTAATGCACTAGCTTTTAGAATACTTAAGTCTAACTTCAAAGCACTACTTCTTAATCATGTGTAGGTTATGCAACAGTCAGCTTTAGTTTTTGTTCTAGGATTACACATGCTACCTTTGAGATCAGAGTCAGTGAGTGGCTAATATACCTGAATTGGTTTCATCATTTATAAAATGGGAAAGATATGATATGTGTGTATTCATGTGGTTTATGTAAATGTTGTGGTTATAGATGCTAAAGTAATGTTTAAATGATTTACTATGTATTTTAATATGTCTATCATGCTCACTAAAAAAAAGCATTAGAACTAAGATATGAAAGTACTATGATCTCTAAATTGAGAAAAATCCTTGTGTTCAGCTTTGAGGAATTTTTTAAATGATATCCTATATTGGAATTAGAAACAAGAGATTACTCATATTAAGAAAAGAATAAGTGTATTAATATTTGTTCAAACTACTCTTTAAATACAAATTTTTAATTTGGATTTGGAGGGCTTTTTAAATTTAGGGTATATTTTATCTTCATATGCATAACATTTTTACAGTATCAATTTTATACATATGTAGCCACCATCTGTATTTTTCTCAGTTCTCAAAATATTACTGACATATGTTTCAAAGTCACTATCTTCATGACTACTTGAAAATACATTCTGCTTCTTTCTGCCTTTAGGTATTGTTTTACACACAAAACACCCACTGAAAAATTGAGGTCTTAGTGCTCTGCACTGATTCTCTATGAATTTCATCCTGTAATGCTTTCTTTATAGGTAAGCCAGGCTCAGTGGCTCACACCTGTAATCCCAGCACTTTGGGAGGCCTAGGCTGGCGAATCACCTGAGGTCGGGAGTTTGAAACCAGCCTGACCAACATGGAGAAACCCATCTCTACTAAAAATGCAAAAAAAAAAAAAAAAAAATTAACCGGGCATGGTGGCTCATGCCTGTAATGCCAGCTACTAGGGAGGCTGAGGCAGGAGAATTGCTTGAACCCAGGAGGCGGAGGTTGCGGTGAGCCAAGACTGCACCATTGTACTCCAACCTGGGCAACAAGAGTGAAACTCCATCTCAAAATAAATAAATAAATAAAAATAAATAAATTGTAGTTAAAACACATGATAAAAATGCTAACAGCAATGAGCCATTAATTTATTCAAGACAGATTATACTTAAACAGAATAATAAGAATAATAAAAGGAAAACATCATTAACCTGGATCACATTATATAAATGAAGTTTTATACACATAAAAAAGAACATAAAATGTCCATGCATTGTTTAATGAATAATCATAATGTGAACACCTGTTTAAATACTGCCCTGATCAAGAAATAACAAAGTATCACCTGTAACTTATAGTCCTTTCCCACATCTCATGTTTTCCCCAGTCACAGACTTCTCTATTGTAATCATCACTATATTGACTTCCATGATATTTGTTTTCTTACTTGTCTTTGTATTTTTATGTACACATTTGTAAACACTGTAATTTAGTTTTGTCTGATATTGAACATTACACATATAGAAAGTCTTTTTTCAGGGGAAGAAGCCAAGATAGCTTCTCTTTTTCAGGGGAAGAAGGCAACTAGAAGCAGTTGCCGCTGGCAGCTCCCATTGAGAAAAACAAAAATGGCAAGTGAATCCTGTACCTCCAGCCAAGGTATCCAGGTTCTAGCCTCTTGGAGCAACCCACGAAAGGCAAGGAAAAATAGGGTAGAGCGAAAGCCCACCAGGGAGTGACATGCGGCAAGGGGAGCTACCACCACCAGCCAAGAGAGGCAGTGAGTGATTGTGCCACCCTGCTCAGGAGACCATGCTTTCTCCACACATCTGTGCAACCCATGAATCAGGAGATTCCGTTGTGAACCCAAGCCACCAGGGTCATGGATCCCAAGTGCAGAGCTGTGAGACTTGGCAGCTGCTCAGGTTGCAACCAGTAGCAGTAGACTGGAGACTGTCTAAGATGACCGTGTTCCTGGGAGGAGAAGCAGCTGCCATCACTGTGGCTCCAGTTGGCCATTTTCCACTGTCAGTGCTGGGGAGACAGGGCAGTATGGACAGGGAGGGATTTCCCTTAGTGCAGCACAGTGGCTGTGGCAGATTATGGCCAGACTGCTCCTTAGGTGTGACCTAGATCTATTCCTCCTCACAGAGCGGGGCTGGAGTAACTCCAGTGAGGGGTTTATGGACAGAACTCTTAACTCCCTGGGACAGAGCCCCACTACTGAGCAAACTTAATCTTTCCTTCCTGTTGGCCCTAAAGAGACCAGGCAGTCCAGATGAGTGGGATTCCCCACAGTGCAGTGCACATGCTCCACCAAGGGGCAGTCAGAGCACTTTGTTAAGTGGGTCCCTGACGCTGTGCCTCTTGACTAGGTGAGACCCTTCCAACAGGGATCGCCAAACACCTTATACAGGAGCATTTCCACCAGTATCTGGCCAGGGCCTCTCTGGGATGGAGCTCACAGAAGAAGGAGCAGGCAGACATCTTTGCTGTTCTGCAGCCTCCCCTGGTGACACCTCCAGCTGCAGTAGAAACCCAAGCAAATAGGGTCTGGAGTGAACCCCCAGCAAACTGCAGCATCCTTACAGAAGAAGGTCCTAACTGCTAAAGAAAAACCAACAGAAAGCAACAACAAAGACCCCACATCATACCCACTCAAATGTCAACAGCTTCAAAGATTGAAGCTCACAAAGATGAGAAAGAATCAGCACAAAAATGGCGAAAACTCAAAAAGCCAGGGTGCCTCTCCTCCAAATGACTGCAACACCTCTCTAGCAAGGGCATAGAACTGAGCTGAAGTTGAGATGGATTAAGTAACAGCAGTAGGTTTCAGAAGGTGGGTAATAATGAACTCCACTGATCTAAAGGTGTATGTTCTATCCAATGCAAAGAAACTAAGAACCATGATAAAACTTTACAGGAGCGGTTAACCAGAATAACTAGTTTAGAGAGGAACACAAATCACCCGATGGAGCTGAAAAACACAACACAAGAGCTTAACAATGCAACCACAAGTATCAATAGCTGAATAGCCCAAACAGAGAAAGGAATCTCAGAGCTTGAAGCAATTTTGCTGAAATGTAAGACAGGCAGACAAGATTAGAGAAAAAACAAAACGAAAAAAATGAATGAACAAAACCTCTGATAACTATGGGATTATGCAAACAAAACAAAACAAAGCTACAACTGGTGGGGGCACCCAAAATAGATGGGGAGCATGGACTCAAGTTGGAAAACATACTTCAGGATATTATCCAGGAGAACTTCTACAACCTAGCAAGACAGGCAAACATTCAAATTCAGGAAATTCAGAGAACCCCAGTAAAATATTCTATGAGAAGATCAAACCCAAGACACGTAATTATCAGATTCTCTAAAGTCAAGATGAAGGAAAAAAATATTAAGGGCAGCCAGGAAGAAAGGCCAGGTCACCTACAAAGGGAAGCCCATCAGACTAACAGCGGATCTCTCAGCAGAGGCCCTTCAATCCAGAAGAGATTGGGGACCAATATTCAGCATTCTTAAAGAAAATAATTTCCAACCTAGAATTTCATATGTGCAAAACTACACTTCATAAGCAAAGGAGAAATACATTTTTTTCAGACAAGCAAATGTTGAGAGAATTCATTACCACCAGGCCTGCCTTGCAAGAGCTCCTGAAGGAAGCACTAAAAATGGAAAGAAAAAACTTACCAGCCACCACAAAAACACACTGAAGTATACAGACCAATGACACTATGAGGCAACGACATTAACAAGTCTGCAAAACAACCAGCTAACATCATGATGACAGGATCAAATTCACACACAATATCAGCCTTAAATGTAAATGGGCTAAATGTCCCAATCAAAACACAGCACAGGGCCAGGCAAGGTGGCTCATGACTGTAATCTCAGCACTTTGGGAGACTGAGGAGGGTGGATCATGAGGTCAGGAGATCGAGACCATTCTGGCCAACATGGTGAAATCCCATCTCTATTAAAATATATATATATAAAAATTAGCTGGGTGAGGTGGCGCATGCTTGTAGTCCCAGCTACTCAGGAGGCGGAGGGAGGGGAATTGCTTGAACTCCAGAGGTGGAGGTTTCAGTGAGCCGAGATCATGCCACTGCACTCCAGCCTGGTGACAGAGTGAGACTCCATCTCAAGAGGAAAAAAAAAAACAGAAAAAAAAAACACAGGACCGCAAGCTGGATAACGAGTCAAGACCCGCTATATTAAAGAGACCCATCTCATGTGCAAAGACACACATAGGCTCAAAATAAAGGGATGGAAGAAAATTTACTAAGCAAATTGAAAGCAGGGGTTGCAATCAACGTTTATGACAACAGACTTTAAATCAACTAAGATCAAAAAAGACAAAGAAGGACATTACGTAATGGTAAAGTTCAATTCAACACGAAGAGCTAGCTATCCTAAATATGCACCTAATACAGGAGCACCCAGATTCATGAAACAAGTTCTTAGAGACCTATGAAGAAACTTAGACTTCCACATAATAATATTGGGAGACTTTAACACCCCACTGTCATTATTAGATAGATTATCATGACAGAAAATTAACCAAGATATTCAGGAGCTGATCTCAGTTCTGGATCAAGTGGACCTGATAGATATTTACAGAACTGTCCACCCAAAAGCAACAGGATATAAATTCTTATTGGTGCCACGTGGTATTTACTCCAAACTGATCACATAATTGGAAGTAACACGCTCTTCAACAAAAACAAAAGAACTGAAATCATAACAAACAGTCTCTCAGACCACAGCACAACAAAATTAGAACTTAAGATTAAGAAACTCACTCAAAACCACACAACTACATGGAAATTGAACAACTTGCTTCTGAAGAACTCCTGGGTAAATAATGAAATTAAAGCAGGAATCAGTAAGTTCTTTGAAACTAATGAGAATGAAGAGACAATGTGCCAGAATCTCTGGGACACAGCTAAAGCCATGTTAAGAGGGAAATTTATAACAGTAAATGTACACATCTAAAAGATAGGAAGGTCACAAATCAATATCCTAACATCTTAACTAAAAGAACTAGAAAACCAAGAGCAAAAAAATCCCCAAAGCTAGCAGAAGACAAGAAATAACCAAGATCAGAGCAGAACTGAAGGAGATTAAACACATGAAAAAACCCTTAAACAAATCAACATATCCAGAGCTGTTTTTTGAAAAAAGTAATAAAATAAATAGACTACTAGCTGGACTAATAAAGAAGAAAAGAGAGAAGAATCAAATAGACAATTAAAAATGATAAAGGTAATATCACCATTACCTCACTGATACACAGACAACCATCAGAGAATACTATGAACACCAAAAATAGACTAGAAAATCTAGAAGCAATGAATAAATTCCTGACACATACACCTTCCCAAGACTGAACCAGAAAGAAGCTGAATCCCTGAATAGACCAATAATGAATTCTGAAATCGAGGCAGTAATAAATAGCCTACCAATCAACCAAAAAAATCCAAGAACCAGAAGGATTTACAGATTAATTCTACCAGAGGTACAAAGAGTAGCTAGTACCATTTCTTCTGAAACTATTCCAATCAATTTAAAAGGAGGGATTCCTCCCTAACTCGTATTATGAGGCCAGCATCATCCTGATGTCAAAATCTGAAAGAGATACAACAAAAAAAGAAAACTTCAGGCCACAAACTCTGATGAACATCGATGCAAAAATCCTCAATTAAATACTGGCAAACTGAAGCCAGCAGCACATCCAAAAGCTTATCCACCACAATCAAGTTGGCTTCATCCCCAGGTTGCAAGGCTGCTTCAATATTTGCAAGTCAATAAACATAATTCATTACATAAACAGAACTGAAGACAAAACCACAATTATCTCAATAGGCATACAAAAGGCCTTCAATAAAATTCAACATACTTTCATGTGAAAAACTCTTAATAAAGTAGGTATTGAAGCAACACAGCCTTAAAATAATAAGAGCCATATATGACAAATCTGCAGTCAATAACATACTAAATGGGCAAAAGCTGGAAAACATTCTGCTTGAAAACTGGCACAAGGATGCCCTCTCTGACCACTCCTATTCAGCATAGTATCAGAAGTACTGACTGGGGCAATCAGGCAAGAGAAAGAAAGAAAGGACATTCAAATAGGAAGAGAGGAAGCCAAATTGTCTTTGTTTGCAGATGACATGATCTTATATTTAGAAAACCCCATTGTCTCAGCCCAAAATCTCCTTAAGCTGATAAGCAACTTCAGCAAAGTCTCAGGATACAAAATTGATGTTCAAAAATCACAAGCATTCCTATACACCAACAACAGAGAAGCAGAGACCCAAATCATGAATTAACTCCTATTCACAATTGCTACAAAGAGAATAAAATACCTAGGAATACAGCTAACAAGGGAAGTGAAGAACCTCTTCAAGGGGAACTACAAACCACTGCCCAAGGACATCAGGGAGGACACAAACAAATGGAAAAACATTCCATCCTCATGTATAGGAATAATCAATATTATGAAAATGGCCATACTGCCCAAAGTAATTTATAGATTCAATGCTATTACCATTAAACTACTATTGACATTCTTCACAGAATTCACAAATCTATTTAAAAATTCATATGGAACCAAAAAAGAGCCCAAATAGCCAAGACAATCCTAAGCACAAAGAACAAAACTGAAGGCATCACACTACTGGACTTCAAACTACAATACAAGACTACAGTAACCAAAACAGCATGGTATTGGTACAAAACAGACACATAGACCAGTGGAACAGAATAGAGAACTCATAAATAAAGCCACACATCTCAGCCATCTGATGTTTGACAAAAACAAGCAATGGAAAAAAGATTCTCTATATAATTAACAGTGCTGGGAGAACTAGCTGGCCATATGCAGAAAATTGAAACTATACTCTTTCCTTACAACTTATACAAAAATTAACTCAAGATGGATTAAAGACTTAAATGTAAGACTCAAAACTATAAAAATCCTAGACGAAAATCTAGGCAATACCATTCAGGACATAGGCATAGGCAAAGATTTCATGATGAAAATGTCAATAGGAATTGCAACAAAAGCAAAACTTGACAAATATGAGCTATTTTAACTAAAGAACTTCTGTACATCAAAAGAAACTATCATCAGAATGAACAGACAACCTACAGAACGGGAGAAAAATTTTGCAATATATCCATGTGGCAAAGATCCAATATCCACAATCTACAAGGAACTTAAATTTACAAGAAAAAACTAACAAACCCAGTAAAAAGTGGGCAAAGGACATAAACAGACACTTCTTAAAACAAGACATTTATGTGACCAACAGAAATTATTTTTAAAAAAGCTCAACATCACTGATCATTAGAGAAATGTAAATCAAAACCACAAAGAGGTTCCATCTCACCCCAGTTAAGAATGGGGATTATTGGCTGGCTGCAGTGGCTCAAGCACTGTGGGAGGTTGAGGTGAGTGAATCGCCTGAGGTTGGGAGTTAGAGACCAGCCTGACCAACATGGAGAAATCCCATCTGTAATAAAAATACAAAACTAGCCGGGCTTGGTGGCGCATGCCTGTGATCCCAACTACTCGGGAGGCTGAGGCTGGAGAACACTTGAACCCAGGAGGCAGAGGTTGTGGTGAGACGAGACCATGCCATTGCACTCCAGCCTGGGCAACAAGAGTGACACCCTGTCTCAAAAAAAAAAAAAAAAAAAAAAAAAGAATGGTGATTATTAAAAAGTTAAGAAACAACAGATATTGGTGAGGCTGTGGAGAAATAGGAACAATATTACACCATTGGTGGGAATTTAAATTAGTTCAACCATTGTGGAAGACAGTGTGGTGATTCCTCAAAGACCTAAAACCAGAAATATCATTTGACTCAGCAGTCCCATTACTGGGTATACCCAGTATGGGTATACAAAGGAATAAAAGTCATTCTATTTCTGTATAATCATTCTATTATAAAGATACATACACATATATGTTCAATGCAGCACTCTTCACAATAGCAAAGACATGGGATCAACCCAAATACCCATCAATGATAGACTAGAAAAAGAAAATGTCGTATATATACACCATGGAATACTATGCAGCCATAAAAAGGAACAAGACCATGTCCTTTTCAGGGACATGGATGGAGCTGGAATCCATTATCCTCAGTAAACTAATGCAGGAACAGAAAACCAAATACCACATCTTCTCATTTATAAGTGGTAGCTGAACAATGTGAACACATAGACACAGGGTGGGGAACAACACACAATAGAGTCTGTCAGAGTGGATGAGGGGAGAGAGAGCATCAGAAAAAATATCTAATGCATGCTGGGCTTAATACCTAGGTGATAGGTTGATAGGTGCAGCAAAACACTATAGCACACATTTACCTATATAACAAAACTTGCACACCCTACACATGTACCCCAAAACTTAAAATAAAAAAGGTTTTTTTTTTGTTCTTTCACCTAGCAATGTGTTTTTAATCTTTTCTTGTTGTTTTCTGTAACTGTAGTTTATTTACATTAAAATATAGTATTTTGTTTTTGCTTTAATGGTCTTGATTTTTATGAATTTATCATAGTTCATTTGCTTGTCTTGCTGATTTATTCTGTTATTGAGAATCCTCCACGTTTCTCATCTTGTTCTTTAAGGTGTGTTGATTAAAATTGTCCTTGCTTATTTCCATGTAAATTTAGAACCAGTTTAACAACTTTTACTCATACCCAGAAAATGTTATTTAGATTAGAAATGCTTTTTTAAAATTTTACTTTTGCCTTACGCTTTTATCTCAGAGGCTGGAAATGCTTTGAATCTATAAATAATCTGAGGAGAATGAGATATTTATAGAATTGTCTTTTATTTCATGTAACATGTCACACATCATCATCTATTTAGGTCAGGTAAAGTCACAGGGTCTAGAGTTGTTCATTATTGTCTTTGCACACTTTTGATTATTGATTTATCTCTTGTAATAATTTTAGAATTTTAAGATTTTATAATATATATATTTTTTTGTTGCTACATATTTGTAGGTATTTCTCTATTAGACTTATTTTATTTTATTTTATTTTTTTGAGATGGAGTTTCACTTTTTCACCCAGGTTGGAGTGCAGTGGTGTAATCATGGCTCATGGCTCACTGCAACCTTTGCCTCCCAGGTTCAAGAGATTCTTCTGCCTCAGCCTCGGACTACAGGCGCACACCACCGTGCCTGGCTAATTTTTTTTTTTTTTTTTTTTTAGTAGATACGGGGTTTCGCCATATTGGCCAGGCTGGTCTTGAACTCCTGATCTCGTGATCTGCCGCCTTGGCCTCCCAAAGTGCTGGGATTACATGCGTGAGCCACTGTGCCCAGCCAAATTTTGAGGTATATATCTGTCCATTTATCCTCTTGTGTTTTTATGTTTTTAGGATTCTTAGCAATGTTTTCTGTTAGTTTGTTGTTTTTCTTGATCAGAAGTACCCAGGATTTATGAAATTTGTGATTTCAAAATGATCAATACTGACTTTATTTGTTTATATGTTTCATGTTTTAATTTTATTAATAAATGCTTTTATCATTTTAAATTTTGTTGTACAGTAGTTTATTTTTCGTTCTTTCATTGTGTTTCTTAAGATAAATATTTATCTCATTATTTTAGACTTTTTTCTAATTTATGATTTTCTAACTCTAGGTTAACTGTAATCTATATCCTTTTATATATTTTGTGATTGCTATTTTTGCTAATATTTTTCCATTTTCTCTGATATTAATAAATTTATGCCATCTTTATTTTGGTTAATTTTTATGTACTATACTTCTTCTGTATTCCTAGTTTTTAACCTTTTGTATTCTTAAATATTATGTGTGTCTCTTATTGAAAAACAAACTTTTCCATCTAGTCTAACAATCAACACATTTTAACTGAAATGTTTATTCTATGACGATATGATATAGGAACTCATATATTTACCATATAATGTAAACTCATATATTTACTTTTAAATTCACTAGGACTAAAATGCTATATTGCTTTATTCATTTTTTGTTCCATCTTCTTGATATTCTATAATTTCTTCTTTTTCCTACATTCTCCTTCCCATTTTAACTGAGTAGCATTTATTATGTTTTATGTTACCCTCCTCCCATTTAGACATGCTTTCAAAAATTATTTCAATGATTATTCTAACCAGAATAAGATACCAAAGGTTGAAGTCATGTAATATGAGTGACTTAGGATATTGTATTTTCATGTACCTTATTCTAATAGAATTACATGTTTCTTGTATGTTTTATACTTTTATATTTTTAACCACATAAAGCCTTATTATTAAAGTTCTATACAGCAGCAGTCGCAGCAGTCCCCAACCTTTTTGGCACCAGGGACCAGTTTTGTGGAAGAAAATTTTCCATGCACCAGCAGGGATGGTTTGGGGTAATTCAAGCATATTACATTTGTGTGCACTTTATTTCTATTATTTTTACTTTGTAATACATAATGAAATAATTATACAACTCACCATAATGTAGAATCAATGGGAACCCTGAGCTTGTTTTCCTTCAACTAAACAGTCCCATCTGGGGTTGATGAGAGACAGTAGCAGATCATCAGGCATTAGATTCTCATAAGGAGTGCACAACCTAGATCCCTTGCATGTGAGGTTCACAATAGGGTTTGTGATCCCATGAGAATCTAATAAGGGTGCTGATCTGAGAGGATGTGGAGCTCAGGCAGCAATGTGAGTGATGGGCAGCAGCTTCAAATATAGACGAAGCTTCTCTCATTTGCCACGCTGGTCACCTCCTGCTGTGCAGCCAGGTTCCCGACAGGCAACAGACTGGTATCAGTCAGTTGGCAGTTGGGGACCGCTGCTATACAAGTCAGCATTTACTTGCATTTCTCCAAATAATACTAATCTTCTTTTCTCAATCTTTAGCTTTTATTTCTGCATTTTCATCTTGGATTATTTTTCTTCTTCTAAAACATCATCATTATTATTATTATTATTATTATTATTATTATTATTATTTGGTATGACTTGTTTGTAACAAAATGCTACCTGGAAGGATAATTGCCAGCCCTGAGAGTGGTTATTCCTGTGATGAAATAATCTAATTAGAAAAGATGGTTCAAAATTTATCCGTTAATTACTGTATCTCAAGTTATGAATTGCACCAGTTGGGTCTTTGAAAGTATTCATTTTAACTTCAAATCACTGACCAGGGTTTTCGTTTTGTTTTGTTTTGTCTTTTGAGATGAAGTCTCACATTGTCACCCAGGCTGGAGTGCAGTGGCGTGATCTTGGCCCACTGCAACCTCTTTCTCCCAGGTTCAAAGGATTATCCTGCTCCCAAAGGATTATCAGTCTCCCAAGTAGCTGGCATTACAAATACCAAACCAGTGTGTAGAACCGAAGAAATATTTCATTTAAATCTTAGATAATTTAAAAGACAATGGTCACTGCTTTGAATTAATTTTTGTTCTGAAGGAGTAAAAGGTAGAATTGGCTCTCAAAAGAAGTAAGCAAACAACATAATCCTGAGGAATTAAGTGAAATAAATAGAAATAATAAGGAAAATAAACAAATAAACAAAAACCCTCGAAAGGCAGATGTAAGAGACACAGTGTGTGAATAAAAGGAATTCCACAAGAGAGATAAGGATAATTGAGTAACACTTTGCACAAGGATTTTAACTGGCAACTGAATGGATTAACCCAGTCTCTGGCAAATTTAATAAAAATTAAATGAAAATACATACATTTGTCCTCTGAAATTCCCAATATAGAGAAAAATAGGAAAAAAAGTATTTCCAAACTCTGTGTGTGTGTGTGTGTGTGTGTGTGTGTGTGTGTGTGCTGCGCGTGCGCGTTGGAATAGAAAGAAAAGCAGCCTTCTCTATCAACGTAGACATTTGTAATCAAGGACGAGAGAAGGCAGTGGAACAATGTTTAAAGATAAATGTAATAGACTTTTGAGGGATCATACAAATCAAAGTCTAAAATGTACAGATTCATAGCATAGTTTAACACTGGTTTCTGATGTAAGGACGGTGCTTGTAATAGGCTGAACAAAAGACAATTGAAAGACAGAAGACATTCCAGAGGGGAAAAACCAAAAACTTCCTGAAGCAGGAAACAATAGTGAGTACTGATTGTAGATGACTTTTCCTATTAATGAGAATATACACGCACATAGAAACACACACACCGGGGCACACACACGTTATTCTTGATACAACATAAGAGAATTCTTTTTAATTAACCTAAAATTAATTAAGCCTTAAAAACTATGACGATACGGCCGGGCTCAGTGGCTCATGCCTGTGCTCCCAGCACTTTGGTAGGCTGAGGCAGACGGATCACAAGGTCAAGAGATGGAGACCACCCTGGCCAACATGGTGAAACCCTGTCTCTACTAAAAATACACATATTAGCTGGGCGTGGCGGCACGCGCCTATAGTCGCAGCGACTCAGTCCCAGCTGTGGCAGAATAATCGCTTGAACCCAGGAGGCGGAGGTTTCAGTGAGCCGAGATCGTGCTACTGCAATCCAGCCTGGTGACAGCGTAAGACTCTGTCTTAAAAAAAAAAAAAAAAGATGACAACAGAAGCTAGGATTTTATTACTAGTTAGAGTATAGGGGGAAAAAAATTCTAAACTCTCTGGCCCAGCAACTGCTTCATAGAAGATTCCCAATAAATTATAGCTATGAAAAAAGCAATCACAATGGAGCGCCTCTGTGTGGCAATGACAGATATCATCTTCTGGGTAAAGTAGGTGACTAAGTATATATGAAAGGCAAAAGGACCTCTTTAATTTCTTTTATCTTAGGAGCAGTGGTCTCTGTGGGTATAACCTTGTGGCTTACCCTTGGGAATGTCTGACATTTTAGATAATTTTGACAGGGATCTTCACATTTTATGATACCCATATTGTGTAAAATAAAGTTCTAACCCCAACCATTAAGGGCAGCAAAAATATAGCAATAGGCAATGAGAAATGTAGATTTTTAAAAACTCAGTTTCAGGCTGAATATTCAGAAAGGTATTTTTATAACCTATAGATAGCTAAATATTACATTGACCAAAGTCTTGCCTTGTATATACATATACATTTATATACACATACATAGCTTACAAATCTTATAATCATATATTTATTTAGCTTACATATCTTACAATTATATATTAAATATACTATTATATAAT